>NW_004949173.1:754423-772167 GCF_000317375.1 Microtus ochrogaster | reverse complement strand
AGGAAGGAAGGAAGGAAGGAAGGAAGGAAGGAAGGAAGGAAGGAAGGAAGGAAGGAAGGAAGGAAGAGAGAGAGAGAGGAAGGAAGGAAGAAAAAAAGAAGAGAGAAAAGGGAAGGCAGGAGAAAGGAAGGAAGAAAAGAGAGAGCAAGTAGGGGCGATTTAACAGAATTAGAAGCAAATGTGCTATACTGAAACCTAAGTGACAATTACACAAAGATTAGTATAATTACCCAGAAGACAATGTATATATTAGCTTTGTGAGAAAAACAAAGACAACAAAACAAACAGGTAAATAAAGAACTCTGGACCAGTAGCAGAGAGAGGATGCTGAGTGAGACCTCCAGAGATAGGTTGAGCTGCACAAGCACCATGCTTTGTACCCCGTATAGGTAGCTGAAAGGATCAACTTACGTTGTAACCCAAACAGTTCATGTCATTTTGTCAAGACAACCTTTGGAAAAGAACACCAGGGACTGAGGAAATCTCTCTGACCCAAACAACTTAAAAACAAACAAAACAAAACCAAAAAAAAAAAAAAAACCTGTGTGTCCAATGTTAAAACATTCCACTAAACTTCATAAGCTCCAGCATCAGAATGCCATCAATTTACTCCAGATAGTGTTGGAGGAAGCTGCTTGTTCTTCCCAGATGCCCAGCTAGCTTAGACCTGAAATAATCACACAGAAAATGTATTAATTAAATCATTGCTTGGCCCATTAGCTCTAGCTTTTTATTGGCTAACTCTTATATTAATTTAACCTATTTCTATTAATCTGTGTGTCGCCATGTGACAGTGACTTACCTTGCCAGTTTCAGCATGTCTGACTCTGGCCATGGCTCCATGGCGTCTCTCTGACTCCACCCTTCTTTCTCCCGGCATTCAGTTTACTTCCCCTCCCACACCCTGCCTAGCTAAGTTCTGCCCTGCTATAGGTTCAAAGCAGTTTCTTTATTCATTAATGGTAATCACAGCATACAGAAATCCCACATCAAGATAGTGATTAGCAATTAGTGAATGATACAGCACCTTCAAGTCCTTTATCTGTTTTACCAGTCTTCTAAAAGTATTTTACTTTTTAGTCATGTGTATGTATGTGTCAGAGTGTATGTGCTTGTGAGTGCAGTGACTCAGGAGACCAGGAGAGGTAGCTGGAGTTACAGGCAGTTGTGAGCTGCCCAGTGACCAAACTCAGGAGCTCTCAAAGAACAAGAAATGCTCTTGACCACTGAGCCATCTTTCCAGGTGTGTACCAAAGCGTTTTAAGCACTGATACATTGCGGGGAGCCAAGAGGGTCAGGATATAGTTTCTGCTCTCAAAAAGCTCTCAGTCCTAGTGTTGTTTGTAAAGATCATTGTGAGTAGCATTATGCATACTCTCGGCTGCTTTTGGCTAGCATAAATAAGGTCAGGTTGTTTTCTCGTGTGTAGAAGCCTAGTTTAGTTCCTGATTTCTTTCAGTTATTTAGAATCACCATTGCTGTCTTCTGGTTTAAAATGTCTATGGGGCTGGAGAGATGGCTCAGAGGTTAAGAGCATTGCCTGCTCTTCCAAAGGTCCTGAGTTCAATTCCCAGCAACCACATGGTGGCTCACAACCATCTGTAATGAGGTCTGGTGCCCTCTTCTGGCCTGCAGGCATACACAGACAGAATATTGTATATACATAATAAATAAATTAATTAATTAAAAATAAATAAATAAAAAATAAAATGTCTCTATGAAGAATTTGATTATTGTCTTACTTTTGAAAATAATGCGTGATGTTGGGCATAGTGGCACACACCTTTAGTAACAGCACTCTTCAGGGAGAGGCAAAAGTTCAAGTCCAACCTAGTCTTACAGAGCAAGTTTCAGGACACCCAGGGCTACACAGAGAAACCCTGTCTCAGTGGGGAAAAAGAAAGGAAAAAAGAGAGGAAAGGAGGAGAGGAGGGGGAGGAAGGGAGGAAGAAAGAGGAAAAAGAAAGTAAAGCATTCATTTTCCCTAACTGAACATGAGTGTTTATCATTGGTTTTCAGACAGAGTGTGGTCAGTTGCCCGGGGATGGTTTTTATTTAACTGAAGCACTCCACAGATCCTCTCAAAATGTGGCTTTAGAAAAAGTTTAGCCAGGTTATTTGGAAACATGGCCCTTGCCCTAACTCCTCCTGGTCATCCCCATCCCTCTTGCTGACTGGGTACCTTGTCCTGGTGTCCTGAGCCTTCACTGAGCTCTGTCTGCTTTGATAGCCAATTTGCCTATTGCACTTATAGTCTTAGCTATTTCAATATTCAACTCAAATGTTTCTTTTTCTGTAATTAGTTTATAGACTCCAACCCTCTATTGAAATTCTGAAAATATTGTCTCTTTTTGTAGTGGCATTTTATTTTTGTTTTAATAAATAAAGCTTGCCTGAGGAACAGGAAAGTAAAACAGCCCCACTGGCCAGCTTGACAGACCAGGCAGAAGTGACACACACCTTTAATCCCAGTAGCCACACTAGCTTGTCATAGAAACCAGGCGGTAGTTGTGCACACCCTTAATCCCAGAACTAGAGAGGATTATAAAACGGGAGGAGACAGCTATTATAGTGCTCACAATTGCATGTAACTCCAGATCCAGAAGATCTGATGCCTTTTGGCTTCTAAGTGTATCTAAACACACACACACACACACACACACACAATTTAAAATATTAAAAAATACAATTGGGAGTGGTAGAACATACCTTTAATCCCAGCACTCTGGCACAAGAGCACTTATATAAGCCTAGGTAAGTCCCAGGCAAAGCAGAACTACAAAGTGAGACTTTGTCTCAAGATAATAATAATATTATTAACATTAATTTTTTAATTACTTTTTCTTTCTTTTTTTAATGACCTTGGAGAATCAAGCCCAACCAAAAGTCCCAGTCAAATGGCCCAGGTCTTGCTTTACCAAAAGAAAAAGAAGCACGTTTCATTTCTTATGTTCATAAAAAGCCTTTTATTATGGAGTAGCTTCCACTGGTTGAAGCAGGAAGGCCATTCTGCACTTTTGCATGAGTATCAGTCCTTGTGACAGAATTTATTCCTTCTTTGTCCATGCAAGAAGGATTCCACCTAACCCACAGCACAGCACAGCGTTCCTTGGCTCCTTTCTACTCTGTCCCGCTGTTGTATCTTACTGTCAGCTCCATCGTAATTTGGGAAAGTGTCAGATAAAATAACCTTTTAATCCCAACTAATGGGGGCACTTAATATTGATTTACAAAAGATAGTTGCTATTAACTTATATATTTAATATTGACTTTATGAAATGTGACGCAATGAAGAGAAACATAAAAATTTTCCATCATTTTGTCATCATTACTTAGTCTATTAAACTGTTTTATGCTACTGTGAAATTTGTTGAAAATCAGAGTGCTAATTCAGGAATGCAATTTTCATTGATTTCTCTTCATTTTTATCTATGTATAAATTCAACATAAAGGGAAGGTTGCAGGCAACTAATTGTGTAATTGAATTCTACTAATTTTTGTCTTAAAATATTTTGAGGCAGCAATTATTAAAAAGGATTGCATTAAATTTTAGAATGAGAAAGAATCTTAGCTCAACCTTTTTCTGAAGTATTAATTCCTTTCTTAAGATATAACTGTATAAAAATACTTCATTTTGCATATAAAAACATAGACCCGACAGAAGAAATAAGCAAAAAAGACATTTAAAAAACTATGAGCCATTTGATGGTGGCACATACCTTTAACCCAAGCACTGGGGAGGCAGAGACAGACAGGTCTCCAAGTTCAGGGCCAGCCTGGTTTACAAAATGAGTTCCAGGACAGCCACGGAGACACAGAGAAACCCTGTCTTGAAAAACAAAAAACAAGCAAACAAGCGAAAGAACTACAGTGCAAAGTCACTTTTCTGTCCCTCTTTCTGAGATCTATTGGCATGTTGCCATATGTCAGCCCAATCACACACCCATGTTCTCCTCAAGTTACCTGCTGTTCATAGGGAAATACCAACCCAGACACAGAGAATTATGTGAACGGCATGCAAGGAGACCAAATGAATTAATAATTTGCCTAAGGAATTGAGAAAGGAATTTGTGCTGGAGTTAGCTAATGAGAGGAGAAAAGTAATACTTCTGTTAGAATTACTGAGAAGGAATTTAGCATAAAAGCAATAAGAAAATCAAAAGGCTGGGGATGTAGCCTGAGGATAGGTTTTGGAAAGTCAGAATATACCATGCAAAGGGAATGAACATTATCTGACAGGGAGCTGCAAATGTCTCAAGATCTGTTTTGGTTTTTCAGGCACAAACTATAGAGGGCTGGGGAGATGACTCGGCGGTGAAGTACTTACTAATTCCAGCTCCAAGGAGGTTGAAATAGGAGGATTCCTCCAGCTGGTTCATCCACCAGTCTAACTGAATCAGTGAGCTCTGATCCAGTGAGAGTATCTCTGTCTCAAAAGATAAGATAGAAAGGGTGATTGAAAAAAAAATCCCCAGTCAACTTCTAGCCTAGACGTGCACCCTTGCACATATGTTTATACACACACACACTCACACATACACACACAATTATGTCGGCATTTTATATTGGTGATAGGATAAGTGTGGTGGTTTAAAAGAAAATGGCCCCCAGAGGGAATGGCACTACTAGGAGGTGTGGCCTTGTTGGAGGAAGTGTGTCACTTTGGGGGCAGACTTTGAGATCTCTTTTTCTCAAGATTTCATCAGTGCAACAGTCAGTCAACTTCCTGTTGTTGGAAGATGTAACCCTCTCAGCTCCAGTATCTCATTTGCCTGTACTCCGCCATGCTACCCTTCGTGATAATAATGGACCAAACCTCTGAAACTGTGTGCTAGCCACCCTCTATGAAATGTTTTCTTTGTAAGAATTGGCCATGGTCATGGTTTCTCTTCACAGCAATAAAAGCCTAAACTAAGACAATAGGAATATACTGGTGGCTGGAAACAACACAACTGTCTAGGTAATACAGTCTTGAGCAGTGGCATAGTGTGTACCAGTCTTCCTCCATTAACACTCACGTGAAGGATCTAATTTAAACATGGTGAGAAAAAAAAGTAACTTAAGCTAAATAAACTAGGTAGGTGCTGAGGCCCTGGCTACAGATAAGAGACAAGAAGGACATATGGAGGGGACGGGGAGTGATGAGCTCCAGATGGTTCCTCTGAGTGGCGTTTGGAGAGAAGTTTTAATATGGACATCTGTGGAATGGTTGACCTATCCCTCCTTTCTCCAGAGATCTCTTTAGCCCCCACACAGGACTATTGCAAGCTTTGTCCACTTTTTGTGCTTTTAGTTGTGATTTCTGCACACTGGTCATTCTCTGTCTCTGAGCAGACTGAATATCCAGGGAGGGGAGGCAGGACAGTGTTGATGATAGCTCGTTTGGGGGAAGAAAATTACTTCTTTCCTTCTTCTGAGTCCCCTACATTGCTAGGTTTATGAGTGAGTTCAGGTGCTATGTTGATTAAAATAGTGTTTGTACCAGTGAAACAATGGGCATCACTTCAGCAGATACTGGATTGTTTTCCTCCTCTACTAAGTCTAGAATTGAATTGATATGCTTTTCAAGGGAGTGCCCAGAAAGTCAAAGCATTTCACTCCCATTTCTATCTGTAATGATCCTTTTTATCCCCATAGTGCCTAAATGACTGTTACTACCAGACATTACATCCTTATTACTGCATCCTGGCTGCTAAAAAGAATAAAATGGGAATGGATATACGCATGCTGTCTGTCCACTTTTGAGCTATGAAACCAACAGCAATGAAACCCTAGCTATCCCAGGAGGCCTACCCAAAAAAATTCCTCTTTGTACAGAATTATGACAAATAATCACACACATGCAAAATAGCCTGAGATATTAATTTATTTAGCCAGGTATGTTGGTGTCAGAATAAATTGTGACTTGTAGGAAAGAATGTATGTTATGGATAGAGAACTAGCTGAGCCTGCCAGTCATTTTTCTGTTGAAGTACAGGGAGGAAGGTATATGCTATAGGGTTTATTGATCATTCTTATATACAGGTATGCTGTGGGACAATGGTGTGTACTCTGTCACTTGTATTTTAAATAAAAGCTGATTGGCCAGTAGCTAGGCAGGGAGTAGAGGCGGGGCAATCAGGCAGGAAGTGGAGGTGGGGCAACAAGAACTCTGGGAAGAGGAAAGATTAAGTCTGCAGTTATTACCCAGACACAGAGCAAGCAAGATGTGACTGCGTTGCTGAAAAAGGTACCAAGCCACATGGCTAACACAGACAGGAATTGTGGGCTAATATAAGTTATAAGAGTTAATAAGGCTGAGCTAATAGGCCAATCATTTTATAATTAATGTAGGCCTCATTGTCTGTTTGGGACTAACCAGATGTAGGACCTGGTGGGACAGAAACCTCTGTCAACACTGGTACTAACAAAGAGAGATAAGAAGACTAAAGAATTCTAACGATGGGAGGACCTCTTGAGAAGAGAGGAGAGCCTGCCCCTGCCGCTGCCTTTCTTCTACCCCCAAACACCCCACTTTAATTTCTTTCTTTCACAGGTGAGTTTAGGGTTCCAAGACAATATTGAGCCCCATGTCCAAGCTTGAAAACAACCTTGCAAGCTTCACAAGTAAAGATAAAGTTTTGCTGGCTGGAGAGATGGCTCAGTGGTTAAGAATGTTGCTTGCTCTTCCAAAGATCCTGAGTTCAATTCCCAGCAACCACATGGTGGCTCACAACCATCTGTAATGAGGTTTGGTGCCCTCTACTGGCCTTCAGGCACACACGCAGAAAAAATATTGTATACATAATAAATAAATATTTTTTTAAAAAAGATGAAGGTTTGCTACTGACTGAATATGGAAGAGATACAGTGCAGTTACAGTTAGTAGAGACTATTAGAAGGCTCCAGGTTAAGTACTCATCTTGATTCTTAATTCCAAAAGTGTTTATATCCAAAAGCTATATCCTTTGCAAGGGGAGTTCAGCCTTGAGTCTCAGTTAGCCATGGGAATGATTTTGCTTGATAGACTACTGTGAGTGTACATCGGTGTCAAGTCACAACATAGACAACATTCTGCACTGTCCCGTCTGTAAATTTGTCTCCCCCATGTTAGTGAATCTAATAAATGATAAGAAACCCAAGATCCAGCCACTTTCATTCGCCTGGCCCATAACTAGTCCGTATGAGCAATGCCATCTTAGACCATATAGGTTCCAGGGAACATTCTAGCCATCTTTGCTGTTACACTTACTAAGTATCTATGTGTGTGAGCACAAGTGCCATGACCCCTATGTGGAGGTCAGGGGACAATTTGCAGGAGGAAGTTCTCTCCTCCCACCATGTGGGTTCTAGGGATAGATCTTAAGAAATCAAGTTTTGTAGCAAGAGTCTTTGTCTACTGAATCATTTCACCAGCTCTCAGTGAGCCCTGATCAAGTCTTCTAGACATGACTCAGGCCAGAATAACTACCCACTTAGCTTATGGAGTTATGAATAATAAAATTGGTTGTGGATTGAAGCCAATAGCTTGGAAATTGTGTACAATGAAATCTGAATTCTCTAAAACAAAGCCCAGTTTAGACCATACAACTATCTACAACTATTAGGAGATTCAACTCATATTTATTTGTGCATTAAGATGAATTGCTTTAGTCAGGTATGAATGGGGATATTCCCAACAGATAATGTGTTTGATTAAGAGAATAAAGAAGAAGAGCTAAAGACAGGTGATTTTCTGGGGGTGGAGGAGGAGGTCTGTGTTTTAGGAACTGCTAAAAGTGTGGTAAAGTATCTCTCCAGACCCTCCAAGGCACACAAGCTAAGGGCTTGGTTCCCATCTTTTTGTACCATTGGGAGTCATGGAAACTTTAAAAGGCAGAAGCTAGTGGGAGGAAGTCCAATCATGATGGGTGTGTGCACTTCTTAGCTATTTCCTATGAACTGAAACTTCAGCTCATAGGAGTTAGGAAGCTTATCAGAATTTTCTAAGCCAGGAAACTTACAAGACTCTAGAAGTTCAGAAAGTATGTTACTATTCTCAAATCCCTTCTTTTAGGCAGTATAGGCAGTCAGCAATTGCTGGGGAGGAGATGGCTCTTCTGTGGATGTGTCCACAGGTTGGACAGGAGAACCCCAACTTTTATGAGTTGTCACTCATAGAGGGCTGGGCTTTCTGGTGACTCAGTTATTTTTCCATTGCTCATGTTCCTGTAAACAAGCCCTCATCCATGTTCCTGTAAGTAACATTAAACTCATTGTTTCACCAAGCTAGACTTGGTAAAATAATTCCTTTGGTCTGTCTTCAGTGCCCTATCTAGAAGTCATGCAATGCAACTAAAACCCAAGTAGGGACCAAGCAGAACATAAATGATTTGGGGAGAAGCAGTTAGCCAGTCCTTGCAATGGACAGGAAGATATTCAACAGATGATGATTTGTCTAAGGGTAGAACATCCAGAAGCAAACTCAATAAGAAAACCATTCCCCATGTTGTATTAGACAGGGTGCTAGCTGGTTTTGTGTCAACTTGACACAAGCTAGACCCCCCCCATCATAAAGAAGGATACTCAATTGAGAAAATACCTCCATAGGCTTGGACTGTAGGCAAGACTGTAGGTCATTTTCTCAATAGTGATTTATGTGAGAGGTCCCAGCCCATTGGGGGCTGATAGTTCTGGATGCTTTAAGAAAGGAAGCTGAGGAGCAAGCCCACAAATAGGGTTCTTCTGTGGCCTCTGTATCAGCTCCTGCCTCCAGGTTCCTTCCCTGTTCAAGTTACTATCCCGACTTCCTCCAATAATGACCAGTGATATGGAAGTATAAGCAAACAAGCTCTTTCTTCTGCGGTTTGCTTTTGTCATTGTGTTTCATCATAGCAGTAATAGCCATAACCAAGACAGATGTCCTTCCTCCTTACTGTAGTGGCAGTTGCATGTACCCTACTATGGATGATAAGACATGCCAAGCAGGTCAAGCCCTGTGTAAGAGAAAAACCTCCTTCTGAGGAATCTCAGAGTGGCCATCTTTCTCTATGTTGTATGAGATGACATTCCTCCTTAATAAACGGGGTCTGCCAAGTGAGTACTGGGGCAACCCCTGACTGGCCTAGCCGATATTTAGCAATCCCCAAAGATGGCATGCACCCACAGAGTAAAAAGGCCACTGTAGCTGTTGTTCTTACCACTGTTGTGGGCGGTAAGATATATAACTGAGGGTGAGCTGTCCCCCAGGAAGAATTTGCCTCTGTAAGGAAGGAGTTACCAAGAGATGTGGCTGCTATCGACTATATTAGCCTCTCATTTGCCAGGACAAATGAAGCTTATTGGGGAGAAGGAGGAGTGGGATGAAGGTGTCTTGCGGGTTTGTTTTTGTTTTTCACAGTTGGTGGTGCACAGAGGAAAAAGAGTATAAACTACATCTGTGCTAAGGGGCCCTTCCAGGAATTCAATGACACCAAAGAGGGAGAGAGAAAGCAATGTGAAAGTGGCAGAAGTTCCTCCTGAGATTAGAACTTTATCACAGAGGAAGAGGAAAATCCCAGATTCATCATGGAGATGAAGGTTTTGATAATAGGCCAGTGCAGGGAATGATGGAAATTAGGGAATTCCTTGTATCTGGACAGCCAAACTTGGGGATGACTTTGCAACAATAAATGAAAGAACCTTCACAGCTGAGCTTGTGAGGCTGTGGGACAAGGGGGTGAGCAGATGAGTCTGTCTGCAATTATGGAAACATACAAACTTGGTAATATATGCGCCCATTCACCCCAAGACAAAGTTAAGTAGCCTGGGACAATACAATGGAACACAATCTTGATAGACTGGTTCACATGAGCCATTAGGGACACTTGTTTATCACTGGCTGGGGTCCCCATTAGTATGAGGAATTTGAAGACAATAATGGAAAGACGGGCATTATTGAGTAGGTTGGCTACATGAGAAGCAGGGTTGGTGCATAGCTCACTGGTCCAGATAGGGCTGTATTCACAGAAGAGCTAAGAAAAAAGTTAATGCATCAGGGACTGGTGTGGGAGATTAGCGTTTTAAGCCCTGCGGTGCCTGGGATAAAATACGAACTAAAAGAGGCTCTGGCAGATCTGAACACCTTAGGCTGGTGTGTAAATATTTGTTGATAAAGTGCTAATGCAATCAAGAGGGCATGAGAGAAGGGGAAGCTGACAATGGCCCATCCGGTTCAACTCAAAATCAAGTGTCCCAAGATTTGCGTTGAGATGGAGCTTCTAGGGGAACGTGTTGGAAGAAGCAAAATCCAATGCTTGTAACACTGTGAAGTCTTTCAAGCCTGAACAACAGTTCACCAAAGACATGACAGAGTGAATGACAGCGTACTTCGGTTGTAGAAGCCTAAAACTTGTCACGGATGCTGGCAGTTATCGCCCCCTGCGGATTCTGCATATGTTTCTCCCCTGCAAGAAACTATACTGGGTTTAGCCCTGGTCCCTCTTAGAATCCAAGGGTGGTTGATGGAGAAACAGTGGGCCCAGTGCCAACTCCGAGTCTTTCCTACACAGGGAGCAGGCTCAAGCCACAGGTGATGCAGGCAAAAGCACTGCCCCCACTCCTCCTTGCCCCTGAAGAGGGAGAAATAACACAGCAACCAGTCATGGGTGGGGAGAGAGGTGTGGCACCCCACAGCAGTGCCCCAGAAAGAGGAAGCAGGATATCTCATAGGGAGCTAAATAAAATGGCGCCTCCTCATCCATGCCACCGTACCAGCATTATTCCTTTAATGAAATAATTGATAAATGTGCTGTGATCTCTTTCTACTATGTTGGACCTCGCCAATATGGATTCTTTAGTACCCACCCTCCAGCTGCTGAATCTCAAGATTGGCACTTGTTTGGGGAAGATGGCAGTGGCCCTTCAGAAATTCTTCTCGCCCTCTGTAAAAAGTTTCCGTTGTATGGACAGGATAGCCTTGAGCTCTTAAGTGCCTTGTAGATTTGGAAAAGCAGCAGAAAGAAGGATCAAAACAGCAGTTGGAAGCCAAATGAAAGTGCCATGTATAGATGAAGAAGCCATTCCCAGAAGCATAAGGTAAATGAAGACCCCATTGCTAAAGATGGGTTTTCTGCATGAGTTGTTGGTCATGAGAACAGAAACTGTTCCTGGAGTGTCCCTGCTGACTAGACGATGCCTAGAACCATGTTGTATGCTGTCATAAAATGTTAGTCAGGTCAAAGTTTGATGTCAGATGCCTGGTTAGCATCCTCTATGAACTTCAAAAACAGTTAGAATGAAATCCTAACACTGCAACATGGCTCAGCAGGGAATTCTGAGTGATGGCTCAGCTCCGTGCCTCACTCTGGCTTCCTTTGAGCTTTCTTCCCTTCCTGCAGTGTATCCCACACCAGGCTCTTGGCACTTGCCCTTTCCAGTTCCACATCTCCCTTCCAAAGACCTTCCCCAGCATCTCCGCATCCTTGCTTTTGTGCCATCCCATTATGCAAGATCAAATCCACTGGCCGCTTGGAAAGAGACTGCTTGTATAAAAAATTATTTAGTTCTTTGAGAGTTTGATACAGTGTGTTTTCATTATTCTTTCCCATCTCCTGCTTCTTCCTAGATCCTCTCCCTCTCCCTATCCAACCAACTTCATAGTTTTTTTTTTTTTTCTCTCTTAAGAACGACAACACAAAGCCACTAAGAACATGGAGGCCAATTTGTGTTGGCCAGCTCCCGAGCACGGAGCCTGTCCTGGAATATCGTTGATATGCCCAGTGACACTCTTTTGAAGAAAACTGATTCTCCCTCTCCTGACAGCTATTGTTTTCAAAAAGTGTCTTGGATAGCAGTGGGACTTCGTGCCCACTTACTGTGCTTTGAATTCTGGGAGAGATTCTGTCTGGCTTGGTCTTGTACAGGCCTTGTTCATGCTGTCACAGCCTCTGTGAGTTCATACATGCATCCATCCTGCTGTTTCTGGAAAATGCGATTTTCTAGAAGTTGCCCGCCGCCTCTGGATCTTGCAGTCTTTCCACCCATCTCTCTTTCACATAGATCCCTGAGCTCTGAGAGGAGAGGTATGACGTAGACAACCCATTCAAGGCTGAGCCCCAAAGATGGCTTTCGGATTTGATGTTCATCAGCCTGACACGTATTATTCACAAAGTTTATGAGTCTCTCAGCTTATGTGTTTCTTTTTTTCTTTCTCTCTCTTTTTTTTGGGGGGGGGGATTTTCGAGACAGGGTTTCTCCGTAGCTTTTGGTTCCTGTCCTGGAACTAACTCTTGTAGACCAGGCTGGCCTCGAACTCACAGAGATCCACCTGCCTCTGCCTCCCGAGTGCTGGGATTAAAGGTGTACGCCACCACCACCCGACTGTGTTTCTTTATTTGTGTATTGTTTCATAAATTGGAGAGTAAGCCAAGGAATCCAGCTTGTTCCCAGGGCCTTGAAGAAGATGACAGTGACCATGACAACATAAAACATCAACCCTTCCCTATAGCTTTGTCTTTCAAGGGTTTGGACTGTTGACTGTTTAGTCCTAACATTGATACAATATTGACTATTATTTGGGAGCTGGAGAGATGGCTCAGAGGTTAAGAGCGCTGGTTGCTCTTCCAGAGGTCCTGAGTTCAATTCCCAGCAACCACATGATGGCTCATAACCATCCGTAATGAGATCTGGTGCCCTCTTCTGGCCTGCAAGCAAACATCCAGACAGAATCCTGTATACATAATACATAAATAAATTTAAAAAAAATATTGACTATTATTCAATAGCTGCTCCTAATGAGCTGGGGACAGTCTGGGAACTAAGTCTGCATAAGACTTTGAAGCAGGGATTTCTTAGAAAATAGAACCTTTTTTTCTCAAGATGCCACTGTAAATTTGTGTCATTTACAGCTTGATCTAGACTAGTAGATGCTACATGGTAGAGCTTTTGAAATCTTCTGAGGCCCTGATACATGTAGTGGACCTCACTCTAAGTAATGTGAATGAGCATTCACTACCAACTTTTGTGTATAATTCCCAGGACTCTGTAGAACTTTTCAAGCTCTTACATAGACCGAGTCCTCAACCTAGAATCTAGATCTTTTTCTTCTCTTTTTTCTTTTCCTTTTTGAGACTTTTTTTTCTCTCTTTCTCTCTGTGAAACAGTCTTAACTGACCTGGAACTCACTCTGTGGACAAGGCTGGCCTTGAACTCAGAGAGCCACCTAACTGCCTCCCAAGTGCTGGAATTAAAGGCACATGCCACCACTGCCTGGCCAATCTAGAATTTTTGTGCACTAATTCAGGGGAAATTCATTCCACCACAGCTTTCAAGACCCCACCCAGTGAGGCAGAGTCAGGGCTAAGCTAGGAGATTTCTGTGAATGCATCAGAGAAGGCTGGCCAAAGCAAAAGGAAGAAAAATACTCCAGGTGGACGGGGGACATAAGGGTGTATAGGTGAGTGGATAGTTCAAGAACAGCAAAGAATGGGTAAGAAACAAAAAAGAGAATGAGACTCCTTGGGCAGAGCAATGGAATCCATTTTGTCTCAAGTACTACTTTTGGTTCCTTGATGTGGCTATGACCTTCTAGGGGAAAGAAATTCTTCTTTCCCCACATAGATAAGAGAGTTAGAAAAACATAGAGGCCAATTAAGATATAACCATAAGGGGCTGGAGAGATGGCTCAGAGGTTAAGAGCATTGCCTGCTCTTCCAGAGGTCCTAAGTTCAATTCCCAGCAACCACATGGTGGCTCACAACCATTTGTGATGGGGTCTGGTGCCCTCTTCTGGTCTGCAGGCATACACACAGACAGAATATTGTATACATGATAAATAAATAAATTAAAAAAAAGATATAACCATAAATTCGCATGTCTTAGTCAGTGTTCTATTGCCGTGAAGAAACTACATGATTCACAGAAGCTATTATAAAGGAAAGCATTTAATTGGGGGTTGACTTACAGTTCAGAGGTTTAGTCCATTGACATCAGGATGGGAAGCATGGCAGCATGCAGGCAGACACGGTGCTGGAGAAGGAGCTGAGAGTTCTACATCCTGGATCCACAGGAATTGGAAAGGGGGAGACTCTGGACTTTTTGAAAGCTCAAACCCACCATAGTGATACAGTTCCTTCGACAAGGCCACACCTCCTAATCCTTTCAAAGAGTGCCACTCCCTGGTCACCCAGTATTCATATCTAAGGACCTATGAAGGCCGTGTCTGCTTAGATGATGTTACAGCATGCAGTAACAAATTTATCTGACTGTGCCAACAAGTGCATGCCCCGGTTTGCTGAAGAGTGGAGTGGGCCCCTCTCTGTCTCTCCCCACAGTGTTCTTTTCCTTCAGTGATGACGAAAGAATGCGGGTTCTACTAGGATTTGAAGACGTTTGGAATGGAACACCCAGTGTCACCTGGTCTTGTCACACAGGCGAGCATGGCGGCATGACTTTGTGGCACTTCAGAATTGGGTTAGACTGAGAGCTGCTTTGCCACTTGGTAAAATTTTGATAGTGACTCCCATCTGGAAAGCAGGACTCAGAGGGCCTCAGCTTCTCCAAATACAGCATAATTTCTGAGTTATTAGTTCTTTCGGCACGTGTTTGTAAATCAGGGATTATAAATAAAGTGTTGTTGTCCAACTACAGAAGGAACAAAAACCAGTGTCCATCTCCTGTCATTGTTCACAAAGTTGGGAAATTGCGTGTAGAATATTTTCCCTCAGAACTTACTTTTCTAACTTCTCTAATGCGAATAAAAGTCAATTTTATTTCACCTAAGGTGTTTCTCCCTTTGAATTCCTTTATTTGCATTAAAAAAATAAGAACTTTTGTAACATATGTGCAATCATGCTTCAGAAGACAGTGTATAGTGATGGTCACTCAAGGGTGTATGACCTGGTGACAGAGCAGCTTAGTGTGTTGACTACAATCTATGTCCATGCAGCAAAACAGCCATAGAAGGATGGACTGAATCCCAACCAGGCACTGAGTGATGCCAGTCTGTATTTGTCTAGTAATCCTAGGAACTTTGCTTCTTCACCACAAAGGAGGGCGGTGTTAAAGACGGCAGCTCAATTAGCCAAATTAAGTGGTAACTCATTACAAAAGCCTACACCAGACTCGGTATTCAATATACTCTATTCTAGCTATAATTATCACTGTATCAGTGCTGTGACATTCCAGGCTGGAAGCCATTTCCTTTATCTTTCTCCCTCACATCACGTCAGCCCTCACCGTGGCACCTTCGTGATATGGTCTCAGCATTGTCCTTGCCTTCCCATTTCTATTGCCTCCTTCCTAGTAGATTTTCACATTGTCCTTCCCGCTCCTCCCTCCCAGATGATTTGGGCAAGATGATAATCATTTAGCTCTCGGTTTGGACAACTGTATAACTAGCCATGATGTTTGAAACAGTCTCTCACGTGACCTCAGCACCCACCAGAGAAAGCACAATGCTGAGAGAGGTGTCCACGCAGTCATACCTACTTAACAGTTACTTCCATTGTGTCCAAAGAGACCCCTTGACGCACATGTTAAACCTGCCTGCCTTCCAGATCCCATTTGTCCTTCAGACCCACCGCAAAGCCCATTTCCCTTTGCACTTTCCTTTAACTCTTTTGTAGTGTGTGGTCTCTCCGGTATTGAAATATATTTGGGCAACAGTATGGAGTCCTAGTTAAAGTGCATAAGAATTGAGACCAGATAGTTGTGGTGACCTAACTTAGTACCTTGAACAGACAAAAAAAACAAAAAACAAAAAAAACTTGGCTTGGTAAATGACAACTATTAGTCATTTGTACTATTAATATTGCACACAACTCTAATTCCCCTAGCAAAATGACCCTAGATGATAATGATCTTAGAGTATTAATGGTGCCTTTCTCAATACTTGATCCGGCAACATTTTATTAGACTCACAACTCAAAATTAATTGTTCCAATACTGATTTCATATAGGTTCCTCTCCAACCTCATGTTGTAAGAGGTAAGGGATATATGAAACCATACAGGCTGAGATTGACATATGATTTAAGTATGTAGTTTTATTCATCTCCTGATTAGTGTTGACTAAACCAACAGTTTCTAAGCCAAGGCGTGTGTGTGTGTGTATAAAACCACTTGTATTAAGTAGTATGGCATTGTCAGTACAGTTACAAACACTCCTGCATGCCCTTACACCAATGGGTGCCAACAAGCATGTTAAGGGCTGCTTTGAAGTGATTCCCTAAGGGCCCCTTATCTTGCCAAGCATTTGCATAATGGTTGATGAAGAGTACAACCTTCTATTTGAGGATTTCCAAGTGCCTGGCTAGGTTATGATCCATTCTGCTGATTGGGGATACTGAGGCTGGCTGTAAACAACGATGCAGGAAGAGGGCCGGCTACACAATACACAAGAGGATGCTTTCATTTCTAAAGCAATCCCGGATTTTCCTAAGTGATTGGTTTTTGTTGTTGTTTTGTCTTTTTACCTTATGAGCATTGAGAGTCCAGTTAGATTCCCCTATTGGCTGGACTAAAGAAAAACCAAAGTCGATTTGTGGAGTTGCCTAGGCTTCCACTAAGTTCATTTCTTTCCCATGCATTTTTTAATTCTAGGGCTCTTGTTTTAATATCTGTTTTTCTAAGTACAAGTAACTTTCACCACATTCACATGAGTCCGTTAGATTTGAGGCCTACTGTACATAGACACACCCAGCCTTGGGGAGAGCCAAACGTGGGTATGAATTCCAACTGTCATACTTCATAACTATGGACTTTGAACACATTCTTTAACATTTCTAAGTTTCCTCTTTGTGAAATGAGAATAATAGTCCATAATTCACAGAGATGTCTTGGGAATTAAATACAATAACTCAAGTAAATTACTTTGTGCGTAGTAGGCATTCAATAAATGTCAGTTTCTTCTTATGCCTGTTATTAATGCTTATTAGACTATATTAAAGACTGGAACCAGACTGTGATAATGCAATCCTTTATTAAGTGTTTAAGCTAAATAATCAACTTCCCTCAGGGGGAAGAGAAATGTTGAATCCCTTTCATTTGGTGAACTTATTTATTAGTCTTTTTCTTGAGTTTTATTTGGTTTTAGTCCACAGTTAGGGCGATCTGTATTCTTTTTGTTGGCCTAGAGTTGGTTTTTTGCAAACTACCTACTATCTCGATTTTCATCTATTAGAGATCATTATTCATTATCTTAGCGGCTCAATTTTATTTACTAACTACGTCATATTACAAAGTTTTGCTTTCAACAGTTTCCCCGAGGTCTAAGGATTTCAGAGAGCCAAGTTTTCTACCGCAGCGTCACTGTGTAAGCGAACGAGGGGTGAGGCGGAGGGATCCACACCGTCAGTGTGTGCTTTCGTGTTAATTTTACAGTCTTTCATTTAAGTGGAGCCGCGTTTTCCTCAAGGACGCAGCCTAAGAGAAGCAGGCAAGAATCGGAGCTACCTTTGCTCTGCACCTTTAAGGACTGGAGACTTGTTCTTAGCTCCGCCTCCTTCCCGGCCCACCTCTAAACTCTGATTGACAGGACGCCCGGGCGAGGTGGAACTGAAGGAGGTTGAGGAGGAGGAGCAGGGTGGAAAGCAGTGGGAGGAAGAGCCCGTTTCTCCGAACTGACCAATCAGAGAGGGGGGCGGGGCTCTGAAGCCCTCCTCCCTCCGCTGGCCCCCACCTCTGGTCTCTCCGCCCCCTTCCCCCCCTTCCCTCGGCCCCCTCCCCTCTCCTCCTTCTCGTCCTCCTCCTCCTCCTCCTCCTCCTCCTTCTCCTCCTCCTCCTCCTCTTCCTCCTCCTCCTCTTCCT
>NW_004949173.1:738354-754323 GCF_000317375.1 Microtus ochrogaster | reverse complement strand
CCTCCTCCTTCTCCTCCTCCTCTCAGGCTGTGGTTTTTCTGTATATGTTTCTGGAGTCCTGAGCCTGGGCTAAACAAAAGCAGGAGGCTGACGGGGCTGCTGGAGTTTGCAGAGACACGGAGGAGGAGAGAGCTTGGGCTTTGCCTGCCGCCACGGCTGGGGGAGATCTGGCTTCTGCTACAGCCCACCCCCTTTGAGATCACTCTGGCCCGGAGTGGGGGTGGGGGGCAGCGGGGGGTGGGGGGGAAAGTTTGCATTGCAATCCCCCTGCCTTCCTCTCCTTTCTCCCGATCAATGCATATTTGCAAAAGGATTAAGCCACAGATTTAAGCGCCGGGAGCCCATTTCTGCCTTGCAAAGGAGATCGGACTGAAAAAACCAAAGGCAGCTCTGATTTCTTTTCGCCAAGTGGGAAGGTGGTTTATTTTTCTTGCTTTTTTTGGAGTCAACACCCTTCCCCACCAGCCCTTATCCCCACCCTCACCCCGCAACCCCTTCACGCCCCCCTCCCCCTCCCCATCCTCCCACCATCCTCTAAAGAGGCAAAGAGATTTTTTTTTCCTTTTGGTCTTTTTTTTTTTTTTTTTTTAAACCCCGGTCCCTGTTTATCCTGAAAAGGATTTGAAGACAGCTTGAAGGATAAAAAGCCTCGGTGCTTCCCAGGCGCCGAACGGAGGAGCCAAAGAGGAAGAGCCGGGGCTGCCGGAGCCTTCGGAGATGGACGAGCAGCCGAGGCTGATGCATTCCCACGCTGGGGTCGGGATGGCCGGACACCCCGGCCTGTCCCAGCACTTGCAGGATGGGGCCGGAGGGACCGAGGGGGAGGGCGGGAGGAAGCAGGACATCGGGGACATTTTACAGCAAATTATGACCATCACAGACCAGAGTTTGGATGAAGCGCAGGCCAGGTGAGATGGAGGCTTTTCTTTGCCTTTCTTTCTTTTTTTTTTCTTTGCTCCCTCTCGCAGGGGGAAACAATGGGAACCGAATCACCACAGCGCTTTCTTTTAAAAATGTTGTTTCTTTTCTCATTTTGACAAGCAACTCCATGGCGGAGGAGTAAAATTTAAAGAAGCGTTGTTATCGAAAGTGTGATCGCCCGTGCGGTGATATGGCTGTGTGTAGATATTGTGCGTGTGTGTCTGTTAGAGGTGTTTGTATGAATGCACACAAACACGCAGCCACGCCGAAAATGCTGCCAACTAATCCGAAAGCGGCCCTCTGCACTTTTTTTTTTTTTAAACTGCTTTTAAAAAGTGTTTGAGGGAAGCAGAATTGTCAAGTTCCGAGCGGCATTCCTTGCCTTCTGTAGTTGAGGGACTTTGGAACATGACAAAATAAAAAATGTCCCAAGAATACTTTATTTGCAGATTCCACCGAGTCCTTAGATAATTCAGCAAGTTTGATTTTCCTCCTTCATTTACCCCTCCATATTTTTTTTAGTTTTTATCTTCTTCTCACCCCCACCCAAAACAAACAAACAAACAAACAAACAAAAAGCAGGCTAGTTCTGTGTTAGATGTCAGACAGTGAGAAAATACCTTGCAGTCTCTCCGTTTTATTTTTAGAAAAAGAAAATGGGGAGAAAGGAAAGATAATTTTGCTTTGAGGACTGTTTGTTAGTTTTAAGAGAGAGACTCGGGTTTTGAGTTTAACTTTATTGTCTCTTAATTTGAGTTGCTGTTCTCACCTTCCCAGGACAGACAGTTATGTGTGGTCCTTTATAAAGGGGTGGGAACAAACACCAAGCTTATTCTCTGACCCGTGCCTCTTCCAGGACCACTTAGAGAGCAACTAAATTGAAATGAAAGCATGGAGGAATTTTATGTATTTCAATAGGACAGGGCATGAAGGAATAGGACCATGAAACTGGGGCTTCCTTAACTGAACCACCACCAGGTTCTGGTCTCTAGGATTTTTTTGCAGCAAATCCTCTTTCCAAATGAAAACACAGGTTAAGTGGCAAAGCCACTAAGAGTTTGCCCAAGGCCCAACTCAGGGAGGAAGGATTAAAAAAAAAAAAATCCAATGGTCACATATGTCCACACAACCACTCAGCTCTGTTAAATCTCTGAGTACTTTGCTATTTTGCTTTGGAATTCTTTTAAACATATTATAAAGTGACTAGCCCTTCTGTGACTTAGTTATGTGGATAACACATATTATGAATTTTATGTAAGAGAAACAGAGCCTTGAGAAAATAAGAGGAAGCAGCTAAAAGCACGCATGTTCTGAATTACACTCATTTCAGCTGCTAACACATGGAACATGTAAACTTAAAAGTGCTAAGGCTTAGGGCGCCTAAAAACTCGGGAATGTCAAAAGACTCTCTCAAACTAGTTTCATGCTTTTAATGGTGGGAGAAAAGATTTTTGAAAAATTAATTGGTGTTCTTTTTGAATGTTATTACCTGAAGAAAAGCTAATGGGGATGGCAAGCCAGAGGCTCCCCACTGGCAGTCTCTCTCTTGAACTGAAACAGATTTCTCCATAACATTGTTCCAGAAAAATACACTCAGACCCCACTGATAAACTGGTTGGGATCACAAGTTCATAAAGTGGAAGAGGCCAGTGAGCTTGGATCCTCGCTACTTTTCTGGTCTCTTTTTGTGAAACTGAGGACAAACACTTCTCAGCGGGTATTCCCTTTAATGGCCTAGATGCTGAGAAAGATCAGATGCAGTTTGGGGATGGGGAAGAATCCAGTTGTCTCTTTAGCCCCATTTGTGTAGTGTGGGGAGGCAAAGCTTCTAGATGGAGCTGCCAATCCTTTGCATTTGGGCCTGGGTTAAAACAAAAACAAAAATGGGTGAGTGGCAAGTATTTTAAAAATCCAGAAAAGAGCTTAAATAGATTGGGTGTTTTCAGGCTGCTTTTAACCCCTCCTGAGAACTGAATTTCTAACCTCTTTTTTATTTTCCTGAAACAATGTAACTACTTGGACTATTAGACTCCCTCCTTTCCCTTCTTCTTGGTTACGTATTTGTAGTGCGTATTTGTTGATCCAGAAAGTAAGCTATGACTATTTTTAGAGATGTGAATGTGTGTTTGCTTTTTGAATTCTCAGTTTCTTATTCCCCCGCTACACAGTATAGAGTATGTAGGTAATCCCTGCTCCTCTGGAAAATGTGTCTTTTTTTTTTTTAACTTTAAAACTGATTGAAAAAGAATTGAATATGTTTTGAGTGCCAGGGTTTTCTGCTTATCTTTACACATACATTTAGTTAGTAAACAGAATTCCCTTAGCTAGTAGCTGATAAGATCAGTATTTTGTTTCCAAAACAATATCATTCTGCTAAGTGAGTCCATAATAAACTAGAAGGAAGGGCATTGTTCTGTTCCTCAAGTGCATTCTGAGTACAAACCTGCACAGCCACGGGAACCAGGTAAATCACTAATCTAAAAGGCAAAATTGTATTTATTTTTTCCCCAGTGGGTGCAAGGTCCTAATTGTAAATAATTGAATTTCAACACCTGCAAATAAGCCGTGTGCGCACAAGAGCCATAATGTGAACACAGAGAAATGAATTTATTCCCCATCTGGGTATGTTTGCCCCCTGGCAATGCATTTCCATACTCTTTAACTTGGGGACTGAAATTTTATAAATTGACAGTTCTACTCACAAGGTCTTTCAAGCATCTTATGTTTATGAGAATACAGGGGCATCTGCGGAATGAATTCGAACACATGGATGAATTAAATTTGAAAACACATGCACACACAGAGAGGGGCAGAGAGCGCCTAGGCTAGGCTTCTTGCAGAGCGTGCACAGAACTGTTAACCTATGCATTTGGCCTTGCTGCCTTCATTGTCTTCAAGAGAATTCTTGGTTGAAGAATTCCACTTTGATTTAACTACTTACCAAGGGGTGGGGGCAGAAAGAAAGAGAAAAGAAAGAAAACCCTCTCCCTAATGGGCATAATTTAGGTTATTTCTGCTCTGTAGTTAAATCCCTACTCTCCCTGCCAATTAACATTGCTTCTTTTCCTATGGTGGGACTTTGTCTATTAAGTCATAAAAACAATTGAAGCATGCCACAGAGTTAGGCTTGGAGTGTAATTTTTTTATTTTTGGCTAAATGTTCAGGTGCCCCCTGGACTTTGGTCAGTTTGATCTTGAGTGTCCACCTAAGCGCTTGTGTTTGTTGTTGTTTGATTTTTTATTTTCTTTCAGAAAGCACGCTTTAAACTGCCACAGGATGAAGCCCGCCTTGTTTAATGTGTTGTGTGAAATCAAAGAAAAGACAGGTAGGAAACGAGACTCCAGCCTTTGGCTGTTTTTCTTTGCTCGTCAAACCCTTGCACCTCTAGCCCTCCTGCTCTTCTGGGGTCTTCACGCTGTAGATCGCGAGTGTGACCACGAAAGACATTTCTGCTCTCTCCAGAGGGAAGCATCTCGGCCCGCTGATTTCAAGCAGTATGTTTTCTTTAAATCTGGCCCCAACTGTTATTGAAATTGGGGCTAAGGCAGAGGCTCTGATGGGAAATTTATAGAATGATATGCCTGTGGGGGGAAAGTGGGAAAGTAAAAAGTCCGTCTCCTGAAGGAATAGATTTTCATCTATTATTACTAATTATAATTAGTAAGAGCTAAACCAGTCAGCTTTCTTTCTTTATGCCACTTTTGTTATTTGTATTTATACAGAGTAACCAACTTGAGGTTCTCGAAAGCATGTCTTCAAAATACCGTTGTGGACTGAAGTATGCAGTTCGGTGAACCGGGCTTTTGAATGGCCTCTGATTTTCCTAGGAGGGACAGTCTGTGGATTTAGGGCACTATATTATCCTGAGATCATTCCCTCTGTTGTTTTTCTGCTTTCTAGACCTCATATCATAGACTAACACACTTATGACACATCCCACGAGGACATTTCAGTTTTAAAGCAACAATTAAAAAATCGGAGTCATCAATCAGAGGTGTTGTTAAACAACAGATGCGCAGGGCAAGGGCACTTAGCAACTGTCCTCTTGTTTCTTCATTTTATCCTTAATTTCCCAAAGTGGGTTAACTCGCTCCCTCGTAAGAAGAAAGAGTCGAGAAAGCAATCCGAAGCCAGGGCAGAAAGAGGGACTGAGGGGTGCTTGCAGGAAACGGGGATCGGCAGCTGGTCTCAGACTTCCTAACCCACTTTAAAGCCGGGCAAAGTACCTGCCATGCCACTTCTTTATTTATTTTTTACAACAAGGTGTATAACAGTCAATAATTCACATCTAAACCATATAAGCAAGGGCATGACATGAATGAAAGTGACAATAGATATGATTGCATGCTCGGTTGATATACATTGATAGTTACACATGGAAAGGAGGGGGAGGGCAGAGGATGGCTCTCCTTTCTTCCTCTCTCTCTTTTAAGGACTCTGGATTTCTTTGGGTTTTTTTTTTTTTTTAAATCTTTTCAGGAGGTCACTGTTGATTGAATATGTAATTGCTCGGGTCTTTCAAATGTCTGTGAAATTAGTGAACAGCTCCTTTGTTGAATGATACTTGTATAGTGTGTAAGGTCCCAGACAAAGCACCTGAGCCGGCTGCTGAGACCCGAGTCATCCAGGTGGCTGTGCCAGGACCTAACCTTATTGCAGAGCTGATAATTGCGTCGCTTTAGCCGGGAGAGACGCCTTTTGAGAGACGTATTGATCGTGCATGCTAATATCAGAGGAGCTCTTCCCACTTTGACACATTCTTAGTTTTTTTTTCTGTCTTTTTTTTTCTTCTTTCCTTCTGTTAACTCAGAGACGTGAGCGGTGGGCATGTGTGCACACGTGTCTCCTTCTCTCCTTCTTCCGCCTTCTTTTCTTTCTCTCCTCAAGTCTCCAGTGGGGCTATTCACTTTGAGCTTCGGATTTTGTTTCTCGTCAAGTTGGAGTTTTGTGGATCTTGATTTTTGAAATTTAGAGTCAAAATAGAAAGGAATAGGGAATAAAGGGACTGAAGGAGAGTTCCTTTTTTTAAAGATACTTTATCTTTAAAGATATTTTTGATGGGTAGGGCACCAGTCGGGTCACTGACTTGTACATCATAGCCCGAGTGTTTAATTCTGGTCTTCTAATTAAAACCTGCCGAGGGAGTAGATCAAAGCGGTGGGTGTAGATAGAGGTCCGATTCAGGTGCATGCTCAAGACTTTGTTCTTGATTAATATTGGCTACAGCTCCAGGGTGGGAAGTTGCGTTATCGGCCAAAACAATGTTCTTATGGTTGGAAGATAATGTCTGCTTTTAAATTTTTTTTATGTCAACATGTTCATGGTTGGAGTTTTAAAAATTATCTAATTTGAAGTTTTTGTGTTATTGATGATAGAGGATGTTTTAAAGAGTGGTTTATGAAGTAATGTAAATGGTGATTGTCCCCTGTGTGAAAAGTGGTACAAAAACAGGGTTCGGTAGAGAGGATGGCTGCGTGGGAGAACTCACTTGTCTTCTTCCACTTGAGTTTTGGGTGGCTGCAGGGAAGGAACAGACCTTGATGTCAGAGGTAGAGCAGACAGTACTGTGTTCAAAATAAGCTTTTATTTCCAAGTACCTTGACTTCTCCATTCAGGATGTGGGCCACCTGCACATCTTCCATGCCTTTGATGCCCTGGGAGAAGGCAGAGTGTGCACATTTCTCACTGTCCTTGTCTGTCTGTCTGTCTGTCTGTTTCCCTCTCTCCATCCAGAACTGGTTAAAAAAATGATTTGAAAGGTCAGTTCACACACCTTCCTTTGCTGTTTGGGGACTTTTCCTATTAGGACTCTCAACATCCACAGCATGGAATGAGTGTTTCCAAGGGCAACCTGAAGCCCTGCAGAGACGCTTCATGGTGGAGCAGTCCCGTGTGCTCACTGCGGTTCACCTGGGGAGGTTCTGGAAAGGAGGGTGTGTGTGTGTGTGTGTGTGTGTGTGTGTGTGTGTTGGGGAGGCTTGCTGCTTTTGTTTCTTGGGTCTTGTTAATAATTTAGTTGGAAGTAAGTAGGAAAACTGGCTAAGACATCTCATCAACCTTTTGGTATTTAAAAAAACAAAAACACAAACACGTGCATATTACCCAAAGAAGACAGCAGTGCCTGAATTATAGTTGATTGATGGGTATTTAAGTCAGAAATTTCTTCGGGATTTTGAAAAGTAGACGGACTTGTGTGTTTTGCTTTAAGAGTGTGGGGAAGTGTTTATTTTGATACTTTGTGCTTTTTAAAAATAAACTCTAGGGTAAAAAAAAAATGATAACAAAACATTCAGGTTACAAATGCAGTCAGCAGCAAACAAACCTGGTGGAGATCTACAGCAGTGTAATGTGGCCTTTTGCTGCATGTTCAGCCTGTGACAAGAGTGTCTTTCAGCACAGAGTTCGGGTCATTTACAGTCAAATTTTCTTTTTAAGAACCAGCACTTCTCTGACAGGTTAGCGATAGGATGTTTTGCCTGTGTATGTGTGGGCTGGGAAATGGGTTGATGGGACAGAAGGGTAGGAGAAAAGAGTCAAACACGTTGACTTTCTGAAAAAAAAAATTGACCCAGAATATTTAATAAGTGCTTAAAAGGTTTCTTGATTTTATGTAAAAAAATGCTTACACTTCTCCGTCAAAAATCCAGAGGTTTAAAAATTCGGAAAAGATGAAAAGTGGGGTTTGTTTACTGCAGAGTCTAGTTGTAGACACCTGTGAACAAGCTGCAGTTGTGAGTGGATTTTAATTTTAGAACGGAATAGCTCTCCCTGGCTCTCCTCGGCTAACTTTTCACCGACTGTAATCTGCGCTCAAGTTCAATCAAATAATTGGAGGAGGTTGGAAAAATTGATTTCCCCCCTTCTTTAACACTCTTTTGTTCTCCTCTTTCTCTTTCTGCGTTCAATTAACACCCCCATTATGGCGCTGTAGGATTTGTTTTCAGCTCTCCACTCTTTATTTCCTTTTTTTACTCCTTCCCGGCTGATTCTTCTTGGCTGCCATAGCAGTTACACGATGGGACCCTTTGAAGAACTAGAGACTCGTGTGTGTGTGTGTGTGTGTGTGTGTGTGTGTGTGTGTGTGTGTGTGTGTGTAATGGCGGTTGACCATGGAGGAAGCTGTGTGTGACTTCGAAAAACACAAATGACCTTGTTCCTTGAACAGAACAGGACTGAAATATTTGTAGACAGTGTGGAACAACCTCCCATCAGGTCCCTTTTGGAGCAGGGTGGGAGTGTTGGAGGAGCTCACATTCATGGCTGGGCAACTCCAGAACCTTTTTAAAAACTACATCTGAGGTGTTGAGGATTTGGTCCTTTCTGGCTGGATCCAGGGTAGAACGGGCTGAGGAAAGGAAAGAGCAGCAAATGAAGGGAGTTCATCAGACAATGCTACCCATAGCCCCCTCTCACGGGATGCCTTGTTACCGTGATGCACACATCCTCTGGACCTGCGGCCTGACTCTGAGAGATAGTGTTTGGTGACCTGAATTGATGGCTCTGTCTCCTGGTATTTCAGTGTCTTCCTGTTCCTTGAAAGTGGGTTTCCAGACATGGGAGCTCTAGAGATGTAGGTATAGAGTATCAATTGCTCATAGCTTCTCAAAAGAGATTGGCGGGTGTGGGCAGTGAGGGTGGGGGGCTGCACGTTATTTGTTTTCTAACCCAAATTGAACGTGAGAGACAGTTTGCATGGATACTATGCAAGAGGTCGTGTCCACAGGAGAAGCTGCTAGACCTGGAGTTCCAGGAGCTGCAGACGGGCTGCTGTGCTTGCTGTGTGCATAGTGCCGGAGAGGCTGAGCCCTACCAGGGATTCAAGGACTCAGCTCCCAGCTGGGGCCCAGCTTTTTGAAGGCTTTGCCTCCGTGTTCTGTTGATACCCATAAATTTTCTCCCATTCTTGGTAAAATTACAGAAATAGCCCTGAACAAGCAACCAAACCCAAACGTAGATATTGGCGTATGTAAACACAAGGGCATGGGAGTTTATAAAGCAGCTCTCCGGCACCTTAAAAGAACATTTTTTTAAAATTATATTTATATATTTATTTGAGGGGGTGGGGTAGGGTGGGGTGAGGAGTGCCATGACAGGCGTGTGGAGATTAGAGAAGCAACTTTCAGGAATTGGTTCTCCCCTTTTACCATATGGGCTCTGGGGATCAAACTCAGGTGTCAGGTCCAGTTGTGAGCACCTTTCCCCTCAGAGCCATCTTACTGGGCCCTGGCTTCTGTTGAGACCTCCATTATATGTATCACTTAGGAAAGCAGAGCCTCAATAGCTTTTAGAAGGATGTATACTGTCTGAACTTGGTTGTCTATATCTAAGTGTGTGTGTACATATATATATGTATGTATGTATACATGTATATGAATATATCTATCTTTATATGTGTATATACTTATTTGTTTGAGACAAGATCTCATGTATCCCAGGCTGACCACAGACTTGCTATAATAGCCAAGGATAGCTTTTTTTTTTTTTTTCTTAAGACAGGGTCTTACTGTGTAGCTCTAGCTGTCCTAGAACAAGTTATGTGTTATATATACCAGACTGGCCTTGAACTCACAGTGATGCACCTGCCTCTGGTATTAACCCCACATGCTGGGATTAAGGGTACAGGCAACCATGCCTCTTTTTTTTTTTTTAATCACTCAAAGTGCCTTGTTAACCTGGATTAGGGGAATATACCAGCTCTTGCTCTACCCCGTTCCTCACGTGGGATGCTGTGGCAAGACCTAGGAACAAAGTAAATGCAGGGCTCCTGAGTATTTTGTATGAATTTCACCGGCTGCCTGTCAGGGACCCTCTCAGTGTGTGCTTGTGTCAACCCTTCTGGACTTCAGAGACAGTGCCTGCTGCCCTGTCATGATGATGGAGGACAGGTACTTGTCTCTGGGGGACGGGGGCAGCATGTCTTGCCCCCTCGGTATCTCAGAGATAGCACTTATCAGTTGGCAAGATGGCTCCCAGGGCGTACCAAGTACAGGTGTAGATTGTCATGGGTCTGGCCTGGGATGGCAGAACAAGGTCACTAATGACTAGGCAGAAGGCCCAGTGGGGTCTTTTGCTATGCCCTATAGCTTTCCCTACATTTGCCCCTAAAAACTGCCAGTAAGTGGATGTTGGGATGGGTGCCTCATCCTTGTTGCTGGTTGTATACTTGAAAATTAACCACTTTTAAGGCCACAGGCAAATTTCTTAATTTTAGGAGAAACTGTGACAGTGGTTGACTTTCTACAGCCAGCCTCCTGAATCTGTTATTCTTTTGCTGTGTGACCTTGCTTAGGTTGCTAAACGTCTCTGAGACTTATTTGGCTTTTTTTATAAAATGAAGGTCACAGTGATACCTCTCTGAATAATCCGATAGTTATCTGTTGCTATGGTGACCTGTCTGTTGCTATGGTGATCCTCTCTGGAGACCCCAATACCTACACTTGGGTGTGTGCCATCCTTTCCCTGAGTACCCTCCCAAGCTTGAATGTATGTTGAAGGGTCATTGGAAGGATTAAACGAGGGGGTAGATGTGAATTACAGCACCTGGTATCAACATTCAGGGCCGGCAGGTTTTATGGTTTCTGGCCCCGTTTTCTTACATGAAAGAGAGAGAGACCTCCACCAGATGGTCCCCGAGGGCTGAGTCAATTCCAAGGCTTGAAAGAGGAAAGATTGCTGAATTTAAGGTTAGCTCCTTTTGTTCCTCATGTATTTTCTTCAAGTGAGAATTAGCTGTGTTTAGCCAGAAGAAGGGCAGTATACAGAATGACGGAGAGGAGGGACACGTTCTTCCCAGACAACCACCACCTAGCTAACTAGACTTGCCTGTGCTGCAGAGAGTGTTTCCCCAGCAACACCTGCTAGAGACAGTGCATCCCAAGTTAAAATGCTTTCTCTGAGCATGCTCAGACCCCTCTGTTTAATCTGCAGCGCTTCAAGGTGAGAACTTTGTAAAAAGAAGTCAGAACCATGTGACCTTTCCCCTAGATTCCCAATATGTTCTGTATTTAGGAGAAATACCATCTTCGTCACAGAGATGGGGTTTTTTTTGACACACATCAGGCCACTGCTTCTTCATGCTATTCTTTAAACATATGTTTAAAATATAGTTTATAGACCATGAAATTCACCTGTATACAAAGCACCATCCAGTGGATTTTAGTATGCTCGCAGGGCTGTGCACTTAGCACAGCTATGTTCTAGTCTTAGAACTTTTTGTCCCACCCCTCACCTGGTACCCATCACTAGTTGAACCATGGCTCCTTCTCCCATGCCTGCACCCAAGGAGCCCCTGATCTCACAGTCTGCCTCTGGGCATGGTGCCATTCTGTAGGAGTGTCATCATACCCCAGCTGCTGTTTCCTGACTAGGTGCCCCCACTTAACCTGTTTTCAGGACTTGTCCACTGTTCAACGTACATATGACAACTCTTCGTGTCTTTCCCCAGCCAGAATGTATGTCACTGAATGGATATGAGACATATGTTTAAGTCTTCATCAGTACATAGATCCTTGGGTTGTTCATCCTTTTTGGCTGTTCTGGATGCTGTGGCTGTGTACATAATACTTATAGGGTTGGCATGTAGGAATATGTTTTCTATAGATACAGGATGGGAAACGGTGGGTCTCGTGGCAACCATGGCTAGATTTTGGAGGACTTGCTTAAAATGTTTTTTGGAGTACTCGCAGTAGATAGTCTTTAAAATTAAACAAACAAGAATAATAAATCAGCTGTTTGAGGTATGTTTAATGCACAGTTGCAGAAGACATATTCTTGAGTCCTCATATGCCTGTCACTAGGTTTGGCCTTCAGCACTCTTGCTCGCCCGGTTGGTTTACCCCTTCTGTGACCAGAACCCTTTCTTTTCCAAGTTTGGGATACTGCTGTATGTTTTCTCCCATCCCCGAGTCAGTCATTAAGCTCAGTGAAAAAGGCAGCTTGGAAAAGTTCATTCACACAACCTATGCACTATCAGGATGTCCATGGACCTCCGTTCAGAACAGTCAGCATGCTAAAGAGTTAGGTAAGCCAAAGCAAAGAGTCTCTAACATCGGCGTAGCATAGGCCATATCCCTGGGGAGGAAGACCCTTGGAAAACAACGGCCAATTCTCAGTAGCGACTTAGAATGAGAGCATGGACTAGCAGTCAAACCAACCGGGTCAAATCGCATTAGTTATTTGATTTCACAGGGCATCAATTTCCTCATCTGCAGTGAAAATAATACCTAGGACCCAGGCTCACTTGACAGACTAAACAAGACAACACCAGGAAGTGCCCTGTTCCGTGCCTGTGTTCAGTTAATTGCAGCCACTATTATCCTCCAGGTTCTGTGTGCCTGGGTGTTGACCACCTCTCTCCCGGGTTACAGCCCCATCTCTCTATGTTTTGTCACCTCAGCCAGGACTTTGGAGGTGTCACAGTGCTCTTTGTACTTGTCTGCCTGACACTTGTATGCTTTCTGCACCTAGTCCCCGATTTCTGGAACAGAACAGCGCTGTTCTGGATGATATATATAATTTTAAGTTTAACCATCTAAGTTTGCTAGTCACTCCATCTAAAGAACAAACAATAGAAAACAAATAAAAGGAAATAAAGTAAACTTCAAGATTGCATCGTATTTAACCTCAATGGGCCTAAAATAGTTCAACTAGTAATTGCCCTGAATGTTAAGGAGCTATTTGGGGCTTTCTAGTATGACTTTGGAGTGGAGTGTGTATATTCCATGTGGAGTGCACCTTAATCCATGGGGCTGCATTTCTCTGGCTTGGTGGCTGCGTGTTGCTGTCATATTTGTTAGACAGCTCAGCCATTGAATGGCTATCTAAGGGAATATCCCTCCTTCCCTCTTTGTCAAAATTCTTTTTTGTTTTGTTTTTTGGGACACGGTTTCTCTGTGTAACTGTCCTGGAGCTTGCTTTATAGACCAGGCTGGCCTCGAAATCTGCCTGCCTCTGCCTCCCGAGTGGTAGGCAAAGTTTTCCTACTCAGGGAGAGGGGACTATTGCCTTCTGAAACTGGATCTAGTGGGTCTGTAGTTGCTGAAACTGGCGTCTGCTGACTGGTCCCAGGTGGGAAGGCTTGTTAGATGATTTTGGTACCCTGTACCCACCTGTGGACACTACCGTGAGCTAGGACGAAATCAGCCCCCACACCTCCTTCTCCATCTTTCCGAATCCCTTCTCTCTATAATTGCTCAACTGTGGTTCTCTACCCCTAACAAAATCCCAGAGGTTCCCTAAAATAACTGAGTGGGGGAAACAGCCATCTTGCTATCTTTAGCTGCATCAGCATAGGAACAAGTCAGAGGACTGCGAGGTGCTAGAACCCCCAGACTGAACAGCTAGACTGAACCATTAGCTCGCCCTTCTGCCTCCGTGTTAGTATGTCATTTTGAGAATACCGATCTATTTGTCTTTGGGTCACAGCTTTCCTGGTCCGGGGGGATAAAGAGAACCGCTGGTCTGACCCTGCATTCTGTAGGCTGCGAGTCCCAACATGACTAGCCTAGGCACACAAACTGGAAAGAAGGATTGGGTGTTTATGAGAGACTCTCCCTCATTGTGACGGCGGTTCTAATTTAGCCTGGGAATCCCTGTATCTTTTCTAGGCAGTCACATAAAACTGGTCATGGTGGTGTTACAGCTACTTTCATCAATCAAGTTGAACTGGATAAGACAAACAGGGAGGGGATTGTGGTGGAATTTGAAAAATGTTTATGATGGAAGTATTCGGCTGGGGGCCAGTATGCTTACCTTGTCGGCTTGGCAACTCCTGCAAATGTTTCCGGGCATATTATGTATTTGTAACTATGGGATCCTAGTTTGGAAATCCCAGATTGGAACGTATGAGGGAAAGAGGCAGATTTTTCTGTTTGTGAAGTCAAACCCAGGAAGTTTGGAAATCTGAGTTTGATTTCCACCATGGACCTGGAGAGTAATCTGGTGGCCTTTACACCATCCCACCTACCTGTCAGTGAAACCTGGGGAAACTTTATTAAAGTGAGTTTTTTTTTTTTAGAAAGATGCTTGGTTTTGCCTGCAAAAGTGTGGACTGAAGGGGAAAAAGAAAAGTCGACATTTTTGTCTTGCTTTCCTACCGGTTGAATCTGCCAGCAGGAAGAGAGTAACTAGGCTTTTTTTTTTTTTTCCCCAAGGGTTTCGGGTGATCTGAGATCTCAAGTGTTGCCATTGTCAGAGATTTCTATCAATTATCATTGTTAATGGGACTGAAACTTGGCGTTTATATTTTGTCCCTAGCAAAGAAAGCCTCCTTGAGAGCATCGACGAGCCCAGCCAACATCCTTCGGAAATTCGGATATAACTGTGTAGCTGTACTGAGAGTGGAGGGCTCATTCCTTACCACGCAGTGCAGGCAGAGGCCCTCACCAGCCCACATTAACACACAGTTGAAAACAAAGAGCCTGCTACTGGGATCAGCTCATCTTCGTTTGTCCTCCTTGCTAGGGTGTCTGTAAAAATCCCCAAGCCCTTAGGAGGGAAAATCCCGGGTAGGTGCTGGTGGGTAGTGACGCCCTTCACATAGGAGGGAGAAGTCATAGTGTGGTGTTCCTTTGGGGAGGGAGAAATAAATGGAGGAGAGAGAAAGCCCAACAATAAATAAGAATATTCAAGATATGAGAGAACATGTTTTGACCTAATCAGGTAAAAAGAGAAATCGAGGGTGTTAGAAGAAGTTGAAGGGGGAGGGGGAGGTGAAGGAGTTAGGTGGCCTAAGGACAGGTCCTTCTAAAACCTGATCTTCTCACATGGGGATCTAGGCCTAGCAGAATCACTGGGGTGTCTCCTGCACGTGTATCCTCCTGGGGAAGGGGTTGTGTCATCGCAGGTCTATGGGCTTGGCCTGGACCAGTCCTGTAGCAGCTGGGGATGAACAGGGAAGCTGGTTGACTGGTTGGTGGATGCTCAGGGCCACCATGGGGCCCTTCTTCAGTCCCCAGTGTAGATCTGCAAGGCTTGGAATTGTAAACTCAGGGCCTGCCTGGCATTAAGGCTTGCTTGCTTCCCTGGGGGGGGGGGGTGCCTGGTCAGGGAGGCTAAGGATCAGAAATCAGCAGGGTGAAGAGAAGACAGCATTGCAGAAGGCCTTTCTCCCCCAGCCCCTGGGCTGGCCTCAAGGGGGACAGGAGATACTGCCTCTCCAGATAGGGTCTTGCTGCCTTTACTGAACACTTTCAAGGCTGGGTTGAACTCCCCCACCTCAGGGCCCCTAGAATCGCTTCTCAAGGCTGTCCCTGCCTGTGTGTCTCCCAAATGCACGATGTTTCCCCAAATGCACAATGCAGGCCTGGAGGTTTTGCATACAGAAGTGAGATTCAAAAGGGCCATGGGGTCCGCCTGCTTGCACGTCAGTTTGCAGCTCCTCTTTGAGTTGGCTCTGTTCCAGCTCTGATCAATAAATATCCCAGTCGTTGCTTCATCTCTCGAACTGGGTTAAATCATAGAACACGAAGTTACTGTGCAAAGCTCCCCATCTTGCCCTCTGTCTCTCTCAGCTATTATGGGGAATGCAGCACCTTCCCCTGGGGAAAGTTTTAACCTGAAGAACCTTGATGTACTTTAAACAGCTTTGACGTTTGTTTTTGTTAAGCTTGGTGTGATTTCTTGAACACTTGGGGAAGGCTCCAGACCTTCTAGCCTACCTAGTTTCTTACATGGCTGCTTGCCTTGTTTCAGAGACTTGTGCAAAGGGGGCCTCTATCTGCCTGATTTGGGTCAGTTTGTAGAAGCCAGACAACTCATTCTGGGCCCTGTACGCACAATTGCGACCCCTCCCCCGCCTAGCTTGCTGGAGCCAGGGCAGGAAGGGGCTGTCATCAAGGCTCCTGCCGAAAGCCCCATTACTTTATTTTTCTTCTTCGAAAGTTACACTTGGAAAGATGTGGTTGGTCTGAGGTTACTGTTCTCCAACACTCTCCAAACGCTCTGTGTGCGTTTCTATTTTATTACCCTTTTACAGCATGGTGGGGTAACCCCCCCTCACACACACGCACACACACACACACACACACACACACACACACACACACACA
>NW_004949173.1:720705-738254 GCF_000317375.1 Microtus ochrogaster | reverse complement strand
CACACACACACACACACACACACACACACACACACGCAAGAAAAAACCCTTAGCATTGCGTTCATGTGGCCAGGCTGAAATCAGCAAGGTTGGATCGCCTCCCAACTAGGAAAAATATCTGTGACTTAATTCTCTCCATAAATTTTCAAGAGCCAAGTGTCGGACCAGCCCACTGAAGAACCAGGCCTGTTATTAATTCCACAGGCTATTTCTCTTCCCTGTGCCCTGGGGTAGAGGATGGAAAGGTTCTGGTGCAGGGCAAGAGTTCACGTGTTACTTGAACTGGTGCAGGTGTAGTTAAATTAGAAGGGTAGCAGCGGCAACAGCCACCTAGTTACAGCGAGAGACCACGAGGTAGTTACTTACCGCTGTGTCACTGACCAGGGTGTTTTGGTACCTTCTTAGTTGGTTTTCATCAGTACGAAGGAAATAAACATGTGGCTCTGTGGCTCTGGCTTGGCCTAAGTATGCAAAGGCTTAGATGACATCCTAAGATCCCCTTGTTCTATCTGCCACTTCTCCTGTAATGCTGCCTCGTGAGTACTGCTCTGCCTTGTTTATTGGTGAGCGTCCGCAAATGTTTATAGATATCACCTATTGGGAAGCTACAGGTTGAATTAAGAAAAACTTAAACTCTCCGCCTGGCTCAGGTTGCTGTTTTCAGTCTAGAAGTATTTGTGTTTTAGATCTTGTGTTGCTTAACATGGCCGAAGAATCCATGTTCTGTTTCTGTCTACTTACTGCTTTAGTTATGGGTAGATATTTATGAAGTGTGCCTGATGGACGGATTACGGTGAAAGAGGAGGGACAAGGTTGTGCCATTCCTGGCTCTTACCTTCAGGGAGCTCACAATCCCATAAGGCGCCTAAGTCATGGTCATAGTCACTGTACCACAGGCAGCTGACTCAAACCCGTGGGTATGAGTGGGGCATGTTCCTTAGGACCAGGAACGTGGCTGTAAACGTCCTCAGAACCGAAGCTCATGGCCACCCTGGCTTCGGCAAGGGGAAAGGAGCATGCTGCCTTTGAAGCAAACGGTTCTAATTTTATGCTTAGGCAGTCTGAGAAATTACTATGTTTGAGGCCTTGCCTGTTGTTCGAGTAACCTCCTTCATTTCCTTTTTTCCTTTCTCAGTTCATACTTTCTTGTTCTTTTTCTCCCCCGAGCCCTCCCCTCCCCCTCCCTTCCAAATTGCTATTTGCCAGACTTGTGACCTGAGACCACTTGGCATTTCCCTGAGATAGCTGGAATTTACCACCCTCCAAATAGGTATTCGGTGACATTTGCTCACCTGGGCAGCTTAAGCTACATGGCCTCCATCTGCCAGAGAGGAAGCTGAAATTTGCCTCTGTGCTCCAGGGTTCTTGCTAGCAGGGAGACAAACAAGGATGCATCCTGGAAGGTGGAATTAATTTTTATCATAGTGCGCACACACACATATAATATGTATATACTCATATGCACATTTATTATGTGTTTAATAAATGCATGTAGACAATTTGTGCATTATCTGTCATTCTCTAGTCATTATTTTAACAAATTAAATTTTCATGGTTAGCTTCATCTTTCACATTCAGCCCCTCCCCTCCGCAGCTCTCGAGTTTCCTAGTCTCCTTCCCTGCTGGGCGAAGACAGTGAATTCACTTAAGGCTCCTGGACGCCTCCTGCCTTAGACCACCTGTCTCCTTAAGGTTTCTGATACCCGGGGCGATGGCTTTCCCACTGTGGCCTGCCCAGCCCTTCTGCTGCTGAGGAAATAGCCGCCTGTCCCTTTGCATCACACGGGTCTGGGAGTCTGTTCAGTGTAGTTACCAGGACAGACTGGCCCTGGAGGCTTCTCTGGCCCTGGGAACATGCAAACTCACTGTCTGTCTGTCTGCCGTCTGTCTGTCTGTCTTTCGACCAAGGAAGAAGAGTGGGCTGTGTAGGTGACAAAGCTGTTGCTTTGTGCTGGTGTCCTCTAAGTCATCTCAGGAGCTGTGCTCTGAGGGGGTGGGGGCGGGGCAGACTGGCCGGGTAGGGAGTGAAACCTAACAGGAAGTGTCAGCAGAAGCAGGGTCTTCACTCTCCAGTGGAACTGAGAATTCCTGTCCACACCTCGGAACAGCGGCTGGGTGTGCCAAGCCCTTGCTTTAGGGGGTGCCACTGTTCTTACTCCAGTCTTCAGAGACAGGGAATCGAGTCTCCCAGTTTAAGGAAATTCCCTAGGTGCACAGTTGCCTAAGAAGCTGAACGGGGGCCTGTTTTCGAGTGAAAATTGTTTTCCAAAAGCATTCGTCCTCATGAAGTGGCCCTTCAGGCCGTGGTGGTTTATTGGGGAAACTCAGGGATCCTACCCAATTGTCTAAATGGTAGATGTTTTTTTGTACCCCTCTCTGTTCCTGTTCCTTTGCTTTAAAAATTTAGCTGCCCCAGGGCTGTCCTTGCAGGAAAACTTAAGTAAAAGAGGATTAAGTCCAAATTCCTCATTGGGCCTGTTGCCGATTTTCATGAGTTCTTTGCCTGTTTCCTTTCAGGCATCGGGTGTGACTTTTTACAAGAGGTCGCCAACTTAACCATCCTAGCAGTGTGTGCTCCTTTCTCTAGTGCCTCAGAAACCTATAGAAACCCATCAGGAGGCAAACACTTCCCTGGCTTTGCCTTCATTCTCTCTCTGCCTCCTGGTGCATCAGGGCCTTTTTGAAGCAAAAGGAAGCCTCTTTGGTGCTGCTGGAGAGGACACAGCCACAGCCATCCTTGTATCAAATCTCCTTCCCCATGGGACGTGTGTGTGTGTGTGTGTGCGTGCGTGCGTGCGTGCGTGCGTGTGTGTGTGTGTGTGTGTGTGTGTGTGTGTGTGTGTATGATTTCTGGAGATGCAACATCTTCCCAAGAAGTCCGGCTGGTCCAGATGCGGGGAGGCACAGTTTGTAGAAGTGACCAATCATAGTGTCGCCTCTCCCTTCTTCATCTCAGGTGTTGGAAGGGAACAGTAACAACAATAATAAATCATGTCATCTATGTGTAACTTTATTGTTTAGAAGACAGCACCACACCCAGAAGACCTTCAAAAAGGAGATTTTTACAAGAGCAGAAATAAATTCACCTTTAATCGTGCTACCCAAGCTTAATATCCATGTGCCATTTGGGATTTCCTTGTGTTTCCGCCTCTACCCTGTCATTTTTCGATGATTATAGGCTCAGGGATGAGATTCTCTTCTATCTCTAAGCAGAAATGCATCTTGTTTACTTCTTGCTCACCTCACATTGAGGGATTCAGGCAGCTAAGTAAACTGTGTGTGTGGCACAAGTGAAAAGTAGAGTTGAAACACACACACACACACACACACACACACACACACACAATTGTTAGCTGCCAAGTGCAGGTCTGCCATCCTTCCTCCTCAGCAGCTCCCCATCCCGTCCCTTTGGATCAACCGAGGGTACTTTGTTTACATCCAAGTCTAGAAATACTAGCCACAACTTTGGCTTTGCCCTTCTTAGCAACAAAAGCCAAAATAAATAAATAAATAAATAAATAAATTTTAAAAAGTGAACTTCAAATTTAAAAAAAAGACTAGACTCAAAGATGAAAAAGTTGGATAGAAATTTTTTTCATGTGCAAGATTTCTTCCCTACTGCTGTATAGCTGAGAAGATCCCAGAAGTGACACAATTGACATCATTCTTGAGCATATAATAAGTAAATGATTATATTTTCCTGAAGTCCTTTATACAGACTTGCATTATAACTCTTGGTTTATGATCGATTTTCCTCATTGGACTGCAAGTTTCTTGAAAATAATTTGTGTAATCTTTAATGTCCACACAGTAACAGATACTCAATATTCCTGGCTCAAATACCGCTAATAAATTTATGATCGCCGGTGGTGGTGGCGCCCGCCTTTAATCCCAGCACTCGGGAAGCAGAGGCAAGTAGATCTCTGTGAGCTTGAGGCCAGTCTGGTCTACAGAGCTAGTTCCAGGATGGCCTCCAAAGTTACAGCAAAACCCTGTCTCGAAAAAAAACCAAAAACCAAAAATTTTAAAGAAAGAAACTTATGATCTATTAAAAATAAACAGGGACAGAGCTATTGGGTAGGGAAGTGCCGTATAGAGGTGGAAACATTCTATTTTCTGTAAAATGGTTTGTAAGATTGCTTAAAATGCTTGCACAGTACAGCTCACCTCTCCTTTTGGAGTTTGGGGCTTGAATCCTTTCAGGCAGGAGAGGTGGAGAATAAACCACCAGGGTGGGCTCACCTCCACGAGGACACGTGACTCTGAGAGAGTTGGCTTTTCACCCAGCTCTGTTATAGGAAGTCGATCCCATCCCCAGGTCACAGAGTAAGAGTAGGTGTGGACCTTTTCCAGTCTACTGTTAACCTAACAGATTTGATGGGGAGAGAAAACCTGAGGTTCCAGGCACCCTCGGCAGCCAGAGTTGTGGCTGGACCTGTGGTTCCAGGCATTCTCGGCAGCCAGGGTTGTGGCTGGACGCCCCCACCTCCACCCAGTTCCTGGTACGTGAGTCACAGATAAGCATGAATCTCAGGGCCAGGAGGGGCAGATTTGAACATACATGTAAAAGCAGAGACTTGAGAAGCAAATGATTACATCAGCTCCCAACCGGTGTGGGTCATTTTTAGTTGTTTGTTCATACATTAACAGCGGAGAATTTTCATCTCATTTCCCTTCCTTTCTCCTCTGTTTTCCTTCTTTGGTTTCCCACTTCACTCACTTCAATGGTAAACCAAGCAAATGCGATGGACCTTGACCTCCAATGGCATACCTTTGGGAGCAAGGCAGCTTGGACGGAGCTTTTGAGGGGGACTAGAATGTAGCATAGTACTTTATTCGCCCACCGTGGGCGCTCAAGGTGTGTCCTGTCCTGAGCCAACCGTTCACTGTTGAGACTGTGAGCTTCAGCTTGGAGATGTGAAACTCCTAGCAAGCCAGACTTTTGTTGACCCTTTGCTCATCTGCAACTGTGCATTTTCTATAGAAATGTGTGTGTGTGTGTGTTTAAATTATTTTGTATGTGAATGGGTATTTTGTGTACATGTACTTCTGTGCACTGGTTGTGTGTCTGGTGCCCTTGGAAGCCAGATCAGAGCATCAGCTATTCTAAAACTGTATTTACAGATGGCTGCGAGCTCCCGGGTGGGTGCTGGGAACAGAACTTGAGTTCTCTGGAAGAACAACCAGTGCCCTTAACCACTGATCCATCTCTCCAGTCTCTTGGTGTATGTTTTTGATGCTCAACAAACATTAATAGAGGAGGGAGAGAAAGAAGGGCAAGTCACGGATAATTTATCTTTATCTACTTTGGATTTAATTATTTTAGACTGAACATCTTAAGAACTTATTGCCAAAATCAGTGTTCTCTGCCTTAAGGGTGCCAGCCGGCTTATCAATTTCCTGTAGGTTTGCCTGTGATGAGTGGAAGGGAGCCATGCGATGGAAAGAAATGCCGCTCCTAGCCTGGTTGGAGCACTTCAACGAAGTGCACACCCACAGAGGTTTGTGGTTCAGTCAGCCTGTTGTTGAAGTGGGGGAGAGTTGTTGAATAGCTTCTCTGTTTTCTGAGCTGTGATCTTGGACTTTGGGCTTAGGAAGTGTGAGAGGGTTTCTGCAGAGATGATGGGGTGGGAAGCGTGCACATGGGGACACCTGAGAACCCTGTAAAGACACGTGATAATCACATTTCGGAAGCCGGCTAGACAGACCCTTTCAGTTGAGAGGCGGAGCTGGGAGGGGAAGCGGCTTCTTTAATGAGGGGCTCGAGTTTCAGGACTTTCTTTTTATCCCCAAATGGTCCCTCTTTCTCCTCTGTAAAACCCACTCCACAGACGACACTAACTTTCTGTCTGCTTGTGCTGATTTGTTTACTTTGTTTTCCTGCACATTGGTTTGGAATGGTAGAAAAGGGTTCCTCTGTCTCATAATAATACTAAAACAAAAACAAAAAAAAAAGAACCTTAAGACATGGAAGTAGAAATTACTTATTTAAGATAAAGTATCTAAAGAATCATAGAACCTCAGGCTGGGGAAATACTGTAGCGAAATAGGGGGCTCTCGGTGGCACACCTCCCCCCTCCTCCCCTGTGAACACGAGTAATTCAAACCTCTCTCTGGGGATGAATAAAGGAAAGAGTGTCCCCACCTTCCCCATCCCCCTTCAACCCCCCCCCCCATGGAAATTCCTAGCAGGGACAGAGTCTGTGATATCTCAAACTTGGCTGTCACTTCTCAGGGTCAGGCCCTCGGGACACCCTTCCCCCAGTCCTGCTGCAGTTCTAATGACTCTAAGGAGTAATTAAGGAACCCTAGGTGCCTGCAAACCTCACTTCTTCTCCTCAGCCCCTTTCAGTGCTGAGCTCCTTTCCTGGCTTTGCTGTGTAGTCTTGTCCTAGGGAGGAGCAAAGGTCCAGCAGGCTCAGAGGAGGGCGTGTCCTTTGGCTTGGCTTGGAGACTGCTAGGAACAGGTCTTTCTGGGTCTCTTTGCAGCAGGGGCTTCAGTTTCTCCTTCAGAACCACAGACTCTTGCGTTCTCCATTGCTAAAAGCCTCGCCTTAATCTTGCTATCCCAGCAGCTAAGAGCTGTATGTATCTATCTATAGGTACTCTATATGATCTAGATATAGATATAGATACTCTACGTAGGTAGGTGTTCCTTTTACATTTATACATGGCCTTTCAGTTTGTAGACATTGTCCTCTGCTCATGTAACTAAATACATTTGAATGTGTGGGTGCTTCCCGTTGACATCTCTTGAATAAGTGCTGCTCTTTATTCATTCATTCAAATATCACCGGGCTCCTTCTGGGGATACCAGGTGAAAGGGAGCAGGCAGTCTGTCTGACTTCATGTGTGAAAGGGTGCCAGGCGCTGCCCTCATACTCTTGGGGATTAGAGTGTTTCTTGGTACTTTTTTTTTTTTTTTTTTTGGTTTTTCGAGACAGGGTTTCTCTGTGGAATAGTCCTGACTGCCCTGTAGTCCAGGCTGGCCTTGAACTCACAGAGATCCACCTGCCTCTGCCTCCCAAGTGCTGGGATTAAAGGCATGTGCCACTACCGCTGGCTATTTGTTGGTACTTTTAAAGAGCTACAATTCTTTCATAATTCTGCTGCCTAAGCCTATTTTGTATAGGAAAATGGACTTAATTCTATCTTCTAGGGATGCTATCTCTTATGTTTAGGGTCTATATGAGTAGAGTGATTGCTCTCATGGGTTCAGGACAGTGGACAGGAGACAAAGCGGGTGTGCTGTCTGCAGAAGGAAGACGGGCATCGTCTCATTGATAGCTCGGAGGGTGTGCTCGGCTGAACCGTTGACGTTCCCCCTTACGAGAAGCACCCAGCACCGCACTGTTCACATAACGAATGCTCGACAAATGAACAGCTTCCCCTTTCCCTTTCCAAGGGAAAATGGGGACGCGAAAACCACAGCTCTCAGCTTTCTTTCCTAACCCATGCTGTCACAACTCCAGGTGACTCTTAAGAAGTCACAGGGTGGCAGGCATGTGGAGGTCACAGCTGTAGCGACTTTGCAAAACAGACAGTTGGTGGCCCCTCCAGGGAAAATGGAGCTGGGGCCCCCAGGAGACCCGGGCACAAAGGTGTGGCTGCAGGTTAGATGGTGGGAGTGGAGTCTGTTACCCGCAACAGGAACGGGAGAGAAGCGCTTGCCTGTCAGAGAGGCCAGTGCTGCAGTGGGGAATGGAACATAGAAAGTGTCAGTCTCACACCTGAATTCAGCAAAAACTCTGAGGTTTATGGATGGGTTGAATGAGGAGGTGCTGGGGCAAACAGAGATTCTATGTCTGAGGTGAGGCAGTGGCCCCATGTCACAGTTCATGGGCTCACATAGCTAGACCCTCGGATGCAGGCTATACTTGCCATTTCTTCAGGTAAGGTATAGTGGTGTCTTTCCTGTTTTTTTTCTTTAATTAAAAAATTGAATTAATTGGTGTGTGTATGTGTGTGCGCGCGCGCGTGTGTGTATGTGTAGGTGTGTGTGTGGCATAGCCCACACGATGCTGAAGACAGAGGACGGCTTGCAGGAGCTGGTTCTCTCCTCCCATCATGTGGGTTCTAAGGCTCAAACTCAGGGCAGCAGGCTGATTGACGAGTGCTTTTTCCTGCTGAGCCGCCTCTCCAGCCCTATACTGTTATCTTTTGTGTTTCTTCCAGAAATGTGTGGGCCTGATTTGTGCAACTCGTATGCTGTGTTTTCAGTGCACTTCTTAGTGGAAGCAATGTGCACTGAGAGGAGCCCTGGAGGCGGGCGTTGTGGAGCCGCTGCTTACACACTGGGGATTTGTCTCATTTCTAAGTGACCAGGTTCTCTCTCTCTCTCTCTCTGTGTGTGTGTGTGTGTGTGTGTGTGTGTGTGTGTGTGTGTCCTGTCAGAGCGTGTGTGTGTGTGTGTGTCCTGTCAGAGCCTTCCCAGGGCTGGGCTCCTGACACTCTCTTTTCTAGGGTGAGAGCCTGTTTTCTGCCTGTCTTTTCTGTTGCTAGCTCTGATCTTGGGGCATCCATTTTTCACAGAGCAGGGGGCATCATGGGTACGTACGTCTTCAGTGTGCACAGTTTATTCTCCTGCTTAAGAGAATGCAGCAGTAGAGGGTTTAATTCATAGGGTCACTTCTGTTAGTGAATGGTCATCTTACTTACCTACCTGTCTTCATCTCTTTGTCACAGTGTGTGTGTGTGTGTGTGTTTGTGTGTGTGTGTGTGCGTGTGCGCGGGCATGTGTGTGCATGTGTGTGTATATGTCTGTGTGTGTGTGTGTGCGTGTGTGTGTAGCTGAGGAAGGCTGCAGTCATCTGCGGCAGGCCAGCCACATGGAAAGCAGCCTCACACACCCCACCCTACCCCACCCCAGTGTTCTCAGGAGAGGTAGGGTGCCAGGTGCCTCTTTGGAAAGCCACTCCTCTCAGTTTAGTCCCTGAACCTACTACTATGCAGGAAGGGAGGGCACAGAGCTCTGGGGACACCAGGGTGCCGAACCACCATTCACCTGTCCTGCTAGCATGGACGGGCATCTAGGTTTCTTTAACATCGAAATCTAGAGTTTGCAATAAAGACCAAAGGAAAGAGAGAAGGCAAGCAAACACCAGACAACAAAATCCCCAGAAGTGAAGGCACAACCACATGCCGTGCGTACACGCACCAGCATGGAGTGACCGAGCAAAGAGGGCTCGCGGTCCCTAGGAGCCGAAACCCTCCTGTCCACATGTGGTCAGAGAGGTTCCAGACTGAAAGGCCTTCTGATGAGCCAGTGAGACACACAGGCCCGGAGTGCACAATAGAAAAATCGATAGTAAGTGGAGGTGAAAGTTTTAGCTTGCTGTTATCGAGCACCGAGAAGACAAACTGGCTTTCCCAGTGGTTTCTGGGCTATGCTGATGACTCTTTTCTTTCTTTCTTTCTTTCTTTCTTTCTTTCTTTCTTTCTTTCTTTCTTTCTTTCTTTCTTTCTTTTTAAGATAATGTTCTAGTTTAGGATTCTTGGGTTCAGTCCCACATCATACTTGCCAGCTGGTACATGCTAGTGCACACAGACGCCGAGGAGGGAAAAGTAGGTTTAGGATTAAACACCTTGGGCTTTGACACAGAGGGTGAGTACGTTGTACTTTGTAAGTCTCCATGTGTGTGCCGAGATTTTTTTTTTCTTTTTCCTTTTTTTAGTTTTTTGACTTTTACAAACCAGTCAGCGGTGTGATCTGCCTCCTCCGCCACCCCTTTCCTCCTCCCCAGCATCCTTCCCTTTGTCTGAAAAATCTACTGTGGCTTTCTTAGGAATTCCCTTCCGTTTATGAATGAATGAATGAGTGAGTGAGTGATTGAGAGATTGGAAGGGAAAGATTGACTGAAAAAGGACAAAACCAAACTAGCTCATGGCTGGCCATCCACAGCATGGGCCCTCCAGCCTTGCTAAGGAACTCTGCCCAGTCTGCTCCCTTAAGCTATGCCCTCTCTACACCCCCCTCCCACTCCGTCATGCTTTCCTTCTTCTCCCGTGGAGCAGAGGAGCCTGTTTCTACCCTCCTAATCCTACTGTTGCTTTTCCTGTTGTTTAAGCAGAATCTTGCTCTCTAGATTTTTCTTTCTTTCTTTTTTCTTTTCTTTTTTTCTTGAGGCTGGAGCCTCCAGAGCTGACGGTTTCTCCCTGCTGGCCTCTCTTTCCTCCCCCAGCCACCCCCCTCCCCGATGGAGGGTTCATCCAAAGTTCGAATCCAGACTCTGAACAAAGTGGCGCAGACCTTTCCCTGACTCCTCACCCTTTGTCCTCATCACCCAGTGACAGACAGGAATCAAATGCTCAGGACCCAGCAGCGAGAGGGGCAGTGGGGGAGGGAGGAGGAAAGTTCACATTAACTGGCTGGGCCTTTAACTTCCCTAGAAGCGAGAGATGGGGGGGGGCGGGGGAGGGGGAGGAGGGGGAGGAAGAGGAGGAGGTTGGCAGCGGCAGCAGCAGAGGCCCCCAGAAAGGATTTTTGTTTAAGTTTCCCCACGCACACAGTGAGCATTCCCAAGTTTGCAAATGATTTCATCTGGTTTCTGTTTGCGCAGAGGAGGAGAGGGTGAGCAGCCCAGAGGAAGGGCTGGGAACGGGGAGAGAATAGACCTGAAAATAGTACCTGTGTTGCTGTCTTCAGACACACAGGCATCTGGATTCTACAGCGAGGAAACAAATTCTCAGAGATCTCAGGGTTCACCTTTTGGAGGTGGATTACACATTTCAGGACACCAGAGGACCATAGAGCAAATTACTTCTTCCAGAGTGCTAAATGGTCCCCTGGTGCCCTGGGAAGAGCCCGTTTACCTCCAAAAGGTGAGTTGTTTATTGCCAGAGAGTAGAATATTGGCTGTAATGCAGGCTCATCCATCCTCTCCCATCCCTGCGAGGTATTTAGGGTGTAGGTGATATTAGCCACCTGTCACCACCAGGAAGGGGGCTGACAGATACCTTTCTGGTTTCTCCTGCCTCAGACTGAGGTGCTGGGAAGGCAGGGAAGTGACTTTCCCAAGGTCTTAGAGTGAGCCCGTGACTAATAGATTCCATTCCTGTCTCTTGATTTGGTATTTGTGCGTGTGTTCATGTGCTCGTTTGTGGGTAGGTGTGTGTGTAAGCCAGGGTACTGTTCTGGTTAGCATTTCTCCTGGTGCCCTTCACCTGCTGGAGACAGGGTCTCACACTGTCCGGAACTCACTAATAACCTAGACTGGTCAGAGATACCTCCCCCCACTCCCCAACCCTTCGTCCTCCTGTCTTTACTTCTCCAGGCCACTACCATGCCTACCCTTTTTTTTTAAGTTTTCATTTTAAATAATATGCATTTTGGGGATCACACTCCAGTCCACCTGCTTGAAAAGGCAAGCTCATCAACTGAGCCATCTCCCCAGCCGATGGGTTAAATTTCTATTTTGGTTGCAATGTCTTTGTTTCCTGGATTAAAAAAAAATATCTTCTCTCACTTGTTAGTCTGGGCCTCACCTTCAAAGAATAGGAGGGAAAAAAATGATGTGGCCGAATTTAGCTGAGAAAGGCGAGGTCATTAGGAAGGCACTGCCCCCTCCAAGAGAACCAGAGGGGCCTGTCTCTGAGCCCTGAGGCCCTGAGCTGGCCCACTGGAACTGCTTGCTTTATGGACTCTTACCACCGCACCCCCCCACTGCGCCGCTGAGGTCAGGACTGCTGAGCCCCCATAAACAAGCTGCTGGTAGAAAGTGAATAATGAAGCCCAAATTAGTGAGGAGGAAGTTAAACTGAAAGGTGCTGGTTTGGGTGAGCAGTAATGGGGAGAACAGCCCCGGGAACTCTCCCTGGACACTGGGACCAGAGCTATTGCCTTTATTCAGCTGATGCTAATCATCACAGAGAGTAATAGACTCCTGAGATGAGAGCTGGGTGGGAGGGGGGTTGTAGCGACTTCACACAGCCCTGTACCATGGGCTGATGAAGGAGCTTGGGAGTGTCAGTGCATGGGGAATTGATCTACCAAGCCAAGACTCTTGGGTCCTGTTTCTCCTTCTGATCCCAGATGGCCAAACTAAACAAAGAAGGTTAGTGATAGTGACTCTTTGGATTTGGGACGATACGCGTAAATGCTTGCCGAGGTTTTCCGTGACGGACCATGTGCTGAATTTCATTGGAATGATCTCATAATCTACAAAAAAATAATACCCTACGGTGAGAGTCATCACTGTGTGACCTGCGGGGAAATGGAGGCACAGAGCGACCAAAGGACTCAGTTACAGTCAGTTTAGGAAACAGCTCTGTACCCTTGCCATTTCAGTGAGACACTCACCAAAATGGCTGGAATCAAAGGAACACGTTATTAGTAAGGATGCTGGGCAAATTGATTCTCAGGCGTCTCAGGCAAATACTCACACGGGAAGAAAAGAGTCGGGGCTGCCTGGTAGAAATGATGGCTGTGCCAATGCAGATCCAGTTTAAGGGAGCTTCTCGGAGGTAGCAGGCTTCATTTGCATACAATAAATGTTTTAATTACTAATGATCCTTTCCAATTAATTAAAAAGTATGTCTGTCATGGCCCTGCTTTCTTGGCAGCATTTTTATTGACAATGAGTTTGTAGGCATATTTTAAGTGGTACGGTGACACATCTCTTCAGTGTTTCCTAACCCAGCCGCTGTGTGGTTGAACATCCTGTTAGCAGGCGTGTTTGCCTATCCTGGGGTTAAGAAAGGAGATCTCTGTGCCCCACCCTGGGTTTGGGAGTAGCTTGGTGATCATGCCCACATTCTAACCATGGTGGCTGCCTTTCCTTTGGATGTCTGCTTCTTGTGATCTGGAAGAGACAGTTTGAGAAGTTGGGGCCCTCTGTGAACAGGGGTACGGTGTTGCCGCTGTGAGATGCAGTCTAGACTTTCCACCTCCCCTGTGGCACTTTTGGCAACTTGACAGGTATAATTGATGAGTTATTCTAAGAATGTGATTCCTGAGTAAGTCAGAGTGGAGTGACTGTGTTTCTGAGTAGTTAATGCGGCTGGGGGGGGGGGAAGGCGGATGGAGGGTGGGGGGCTGGGAGGCTGAGGGGAGAAGGGGAGGAGGGTCTTTGTTCAAACCGAGTGAGGTACTAACTCTGATTCAGAGAGAGAGAGAGAGAGAGAGAGAGAGAGAGAGAGAGAGAGAACAGCAGGGAATCCTCATACAGACTACAGTGACGGAAGTCTGGGAGTCGGGAACTGGCTTTTTCAGCTCACTCCAGCATCCTGGAAAAGGGCAGGGAAGCAGCTTGGAGAGTTATGTCTCCATGCCCACTCTTCCTTTGTGTCTCATGGGAATTCCCAAAGCCGCTTCCACTGTGTCAAGAATCTGCTGCTCTGTCTTTCTCTACCTACCAGCCACTTATATCCCAAGGGTGTGCAGATTTGAAGGCGCGCCAAGGAAAGGAAGCAGTTGAGGTCCTGTTCTTTCGCTTGCTTTCTCCCTGGGGCACGGGAGGCAGCAGCCGAGGCTCTGGGGGCATGGACTTGTTTGCTTCCAGAAGGAAAGGGAGCAACTTTGCAGAAATTGGCTTGGCACCTCCACACCATAACCGAGGGAGCCAGACAGGATTTGGGGCTCAGTCCATTGTCCAGGCTTTTGGTCCCTAAGGTCCTCCCTTCTTTCTCACCCCACCTCATGCACCCAAGCAGGATCTTGGCTTCCTCCAACAGCCCCATCCCATTACCATCCTCACAACCTTTCTGATTGTGGACACTGTCCTCTGCTCCCAGAACTTTCTCTCCTGGATACTCAACTATGGTGAGTTCCTCTGTCCTTCACTTCCCAGGGGGAGCTCACAACTCCCCAGCCCTGTACAGTTTGTAACCTTACAGGCTTTTTAAAGCTAGCATCTATTTGTTGGTGCAGGCACCGTTGCGCTATTGGATTTCTGAATGTCTGTAGAATACCTGGGACAGTCCATGCTTACATACTTTTCAATTGCTGGATGGACCCCTAAATACCATGACTTCTTCAGAAGAATTAAGCTGTACCCCCAAAGGTTAAGGATACTGCATTTGCCCTGGTAGTCTCTTTTACTTTTGAGAAGAATCTATCAGAGAGGGAGCTGTCTAAATACATTCTAGCTCAGTGGCTACCAGGAACGTGTTTAGCTTGTGTGTGACGTTGTTTTCATCCACAAAAATGTGACTTGTCTGAAGATAGTTTTCTGAGGTATGTAAGAGACAAAACACCATAAAAATACCCCTGGTTTTCCTTCCTTCCTTCCTTCCTTCCTTCCTTCCTTCCTTCCTTCCTTCCTCCCTCCCTCCCTCCCTCCCTCCCTCCCTCTTTCTTTCTTTCTTTCTTTCTTTCTTTCTTTCTTTCTTCCTTTCTTTCTTTCTTTCTCTTCCCATCTATTTTTCTCTCTATCTCTATCTCTCTGTCTTTCATCTTCTTTTTTTTTTCTGTTTTTAAGACAAGGTTTCTCTGTGTAGCCTTGACTGGCTTAGAACTCATTATGTAGACCAAACTGGCCTTAAACCTGGAGATCCATCTGCCTCTGCTTCGTAAGTGCTGTGATTAAAGATGTGTGCCACCACTGCCCAGCTTTAATTTTTTTTCTTTCTTTCTTTTCTTTTTTTTTTTTTTTTTTTTTACAAAAAAAACCATTATGTGTATGGGTATTTTGCCTATGTGTATGCCTGTGCACTGCTTGCATGCCTGCTGCCAGTGAGGCCAGAAGAGGGCGTCAGACCACCTGGAACTGGAGTTACAGTTGGCTGTAAGCCATCACATGGGTGCCGGGAATTGAGCCGAGTTACTCTAGAAGTGTTCTTAACTGCTGACCTATTTCTCCACGCCCTCCTTTCCTCTCAGATTTTCCTGTAAAGTATAAAGGACGTTGTATTTTGGGGACAAAGGTGGCCCTACCCACCCTGGTATAGGCACTTGCTCTTTTTATTTTAGTGTTTCCCCTGGCCTTCCAGGGTTCTCTGGTATCCTTTGCTCTTCATTTTCTTAGTGCTGTGGGTGTGACAGCTGGTGTTTCCTTCCTCTGGAGGCCTTCACTTTTCTCACCTTCCTCCGTTTTTCCAGCCACTCCAGTTGCTTTTGCTTCCTGGGATCTCCTTAGAGTTCATGGCATAGTGTTATTTCTATAATAATTCAGTTTGCACAGCCCTTATTTCAAGTCACTTTCCCTTGTCATCACACATCAAAGGTGACTGTAGTCCCACTTTAGACGTAAGGACCTTAGCTCTGTAAAGGTGTAAATCCCCCTGCACTTTGCTTCGGGAAGATCACTCTGGAAAGGCCAATAGGTTTCTAGAAACTCAAGTTGAAGTTTTAAACTCTGAAAAATTTAATTGCTGCATCTCCCAAATAAAAGCAACATGAGGAATTAATTTTAATATGTGTTACCCTACATCTGAAATATTATCTCAGGTCTTAACTAGTGTAGAAGTTGTTAGAGATGTTTGTGTTCTTTCTCTGTAGTAAGATTAAAAATTTGGTGTGCATTTTGCAGAATTTCAATGTAGACAGTTTTATTACAAGTACTTACTAGTTACATGGCTAGAAGGTCTCTTATTGGACCTTGTAGATCTGACCTGTGTATTTCAAAGACACTGACTCTCAGAGGTAGGATGAACTAATAAAAGATGGGGATATCTAAGTCTCACTATGGTGCCCTCTTCTTTGTATAGTTTTCTCTCGTCTTTTGTCATGAAGAAGCAAGGTCTGCTCATCATTTTGCATGACTCTGCATATATGATACTCCACCTTAGGCTAGCAAAGGCTCCACAGTTTCTAGGCTTTGCCACAGTTTGTGTCTGTCGCCCAAGTTCTGGTTTGTTTTTTGCAGTGGCTGAGAAAGCTTCCTGATTCCTCAGCATATCTATGACGGAGGGTTGTAGAAAGTCATGGGTTGTCTGTCGTGCAGAAGGAGGTAGAATGGAGTTATCACTGCTTAGAGCTTCCCTTGCATGTTCCTTTGGCTTTAACTATTATCCCCACCCCAACCTCCCCAACCCTCCGAGTCCCTGGAAACCATGGGAAGTGCCCTTGGCAAGTTGTTCTGGTTTACCAAGTCAGCAGTGCCAGGGGAGTCCTTTTTAGTATTGGTCCCATGGTGACAAGCTGGCCATAAAGTGATTGGGGATGACATGATGTACTGATGGAGAATGTTTTGTCATTCACCTGTTGAATGACAAAAGTGTGACCCCCCTTTTTTTTTTCTAAGAAGGAAGATGAACCATTCGTTATCCCTATCTTTGGTCTATTGCTGACGATTCAAACCCAGCTGGGCTGAGATTTTTGCAGGAGAAAATCTCCAAACCCATTGAGTTGTGGTCTGCACTGGCTTCAGGAAGCCTCCAGTGGGAAGTCTTATTTATGGTGGTGATGGTTATGGTTATGATTATTGACAGCTGCTATTATAAGCAGCATTATTATTGAGTGTTAATCCACAGCTGTATGGAACACAGAATTAGGGCTTATAAGACAAGAGTGGCAGGAAGGGACACGCAGTCTGGCCTACCTAGGAAGAATGTATTCTAGGGAAACAGGGCTGACAAAGTAAGTCCAAAGGTAATAATTTTTCGGGCTTTGGTGGAGTCTCTTATGGCACCCTGAATGCAGGTTAGTAAAATGGAAAGTAGAATTTCCTAAGAAAGAAAGTAGGTCGCTTTTGCCCAGACACTGTTAGAGGGGGTTATTAAGAACAAACAGGGGAGATTAGCTCCACGTTGTCTTGGTGGTGTGTAGGCCATTTTAGACTTTAATTCACGGGTGTACCCTGTATCTTTAACGACTAGAGTAGGCCTTGAAATAATTTCCTGTGTAAAATCGCCAAGGCCGAGCATATGAGGGTTTCAAATCGATGCACAAATCCAGGTTCTGATGCTGAAAAAAACCACCTGGTAAAAGTGGGCCCTGTTCCTGCAGGATAAAAATGTACCCTTTAGAGTGGTGAGCACTCCAGCTCCCCATCGTACCTGTGCTCCCTACTTATTTTATTAGGTACCTGGTCCTTATAAAGGCATTTGCATTTCTCAGCCTTGGGATCCAGAACAGTGACTCTCAACAGGGCTGATTTTTGCCACAAATAAACTATTTGACAGCGACTGGGGACATTATTTTTCGGTGAATACGCAGGCTGATTTCTATGACATGTGGGTTATTTATATTTTTAATAGACTGAATATTATCAGTGTCATCGATCTAGACTCACCTGTGATGAGCAAGGTTGTTCGATTTGGCAGAAAGAGTTCTTGTTTGGGGAGCACATGTTTCCTTTACCTTGATCTGAACACATGAGTTTACTCTTCAACTTTGATGTCTCCATTATAATATAGCCTCACTAGTGATTACATTATAGTACATTAAGAATTGCAGTGTTGTTTCTGTCGCTTTATTCTGCCATTACATTAATCTCTTTCTCCCCTAACTTACACTGCACAACTTTTCTGAAAGAAAAGAAAAAAATTATGGTTTAGGAGAAACATAAGACTGAAAGAAACTGTGCTGGCCAACCCTGGGCAAGAGTGTAGTGCAGCTAAGGTATGGCCCAGTGCAGGAGTCTAGTGCAGCTAGGGTATGGCCTAGTGCA
>NW_004949173.1:719332-720575 GCF_000317375.1 Microtus ochrogaster | reverse complement strand
AGTGCAGGAGTCTAGTGCAGCTAGGGTATGGCCTAGTGCAGGAGTCTAGTGCAGCTAGGGTATGACCCAGTGCAGGAGTCAGTGCTGCTAGGGTCACTCAGTGGTGTTCATTGACATTATGGGACCAGTTAAGGCTTGTCCTTGGGTCTAGACATTGAATTGGAGTTCTTGTTGGCTGTACTGTCTTCGTTTGGTTGTATAGATTGACTAGTGGTATCCTGTTTCTTTTAAGGAGTGATTCTTTATGTGAAAGGTGTAAAAAATGGTTTTGTCACAGTAACTGTTGTGACATACGCAGCTTGCCTCCCTTGGCCAGAATGGATGTTTGGCCTCTGAGGGCCTTCTAGGCTTTACTTCTTCTCTACCAGTCTTATGTGGAAAAAATGGCGCTTGTGGCCTTCTCACTAAAAGGAAGATCACCTCATTCCTTTATAACATAGATGGTGTCTCCAAAAGGAACTGCTTGAAAAAAGACCAGTTGTAGCTTTGTTCGATTGATGCTATCACAGGAGAACTTTCAGGGTGTTACAGAGATCATTTTCTACTGCATGTCCCTATTTTAAGTAAAGAATAAGAATTGATCCAATCTGCAGCTGACCTTCAGAGGGTCTTTGTACCCATGTTGTTTCTTCTACCTATGATCACTCTGATGTCATTATCTGTCTGTCTCTCTCTCTCTCTGTCTCCCTTCCTATCTCTCTCTCTGTCTCTTTTTCCTTCCTTCCTTCCTTCCTTCCTTCCTTCCTTCCTTCCTTCCTTCCTTCCTTCCTTTCTTTTTTGGTGGTGGGGGAAAGACAGAGTCTCAACCAGCCCAAACTGACCTCAAGTTCTTTATGTAGCTCAGAACAACATTGCCTTTCTGATCTTCCAGTCCTCCACCTCCTGAGTGATGGGACTGTAGGTGTGCACTCTATGCTGTGTTTATGTAGTACTTGGGACTAAGCCCAGATCTTGTGTCTGCCCAGAATCTACCAACTGAACTCTATCCCTAGGCCTCTGAAAGCTATTTACTTGAAATGAGGCCTTGCTGTGTGCTTTCCTCTCTTGAATTCTTTATTTTCTACTGCCATGAAGAGACTGCATGATCAAGGCAACTTGCAAGAGAAAGCGTTGAATTGGCTTGCTTGCAGTTTCCGAGGGTGAGTGCCTGACCATCGTGACAGGAAGAGTGGGAGCAGGCAGGCATGGCATTGGAGCAGTGCCTGAGAACTTAGATTTTAGCCACAAGTTGGAGACAGAGAGG
>NW_004949173.1:684771-718743 GCF_000317375.1 Microtus ochrogaster | reverse complement strand
GAGAGAGAGAGAGAGAGAGAGAGAGAGAGAGAGAGAGAGAGAGAATGTGAATGTGTTCTCGCATGTGTGTGTTAGTGCACATGCATTTGTGTGTGCCTGTAGAGGCTGAAGGTTGAGGTCCGTCGGCCTCTTCAGTCACTCTCTAACTTACTGGGTTTTGAGACAGAGACTTTTGATTGAAACCTAGGGCTAGCAAGCTTCAGGAATCCTTGTATTTCTGCTTCCTGGGTATTGGGATTATAGATACCAGCTGTCACACGTGGATTTTTATGTAGGCGCTGGGATCAGAACTTGGGTACACATGCTCGTGCAGGGAGCACATTAATAAGTGAGCTATCTGCCCAGCCCCAGATGCTCCAGTCTTAAAATACTACTGTAAGTTACCACCATACGTTCTGGGCTTGTGGTTCTTTCCATTTACCTTGGGTCTTGCTGGTGGATTAAATTCTCTCCTCTTCCCTCTTCATAGCTGGATCATTTCTCACCGGAGTGAGGTGGAGACGCGTCCCTCACCATTGCCTTCCACTGCCCTAAGGTTTCTGCTGTGCATCTATCCGCTCCAACTCATAAAGACTCTCAGAGAGAGATACATCTGTGGGAAATGAAAGAGGCTCATCCTCAGAGGTCTCTCTCTGAGTATAAGAATGTCCCCTGACCTTTAGATAGATGACTTGGAGCCTGCAGTCCTGGTAAACTCTTGGGAAAATGTGATCCCATTTGGCCTTGACATACATTCTTACCCCTTTCCAGGCCCTCAGCGCTGTCCTTACCCACAATGCTCTGCTGCTTTTATCCTCCTCACTTTTGAAGGGCTACCTGGGTAGCCACATTTTTCATAAAGAGCCTCATACCTGAAATAGCTTGACATTTGTGTGGTGCCTTGAACTACAGAGCACATTTCATTTATATGCTCCGATTTGACCTTTAAAACCACCTGGAGGTTGGAAGGAGAGGTCTCATTATCCCCCTTTACATAAAAGAAAGTCACGCTGGAATGCCTGGGGTTATCCACCAGGTACCTGGCCCAGCTTGTCTTTGAATACTAGTTTGTCCTGGCTCCAGCCTGTCCTACCAACCCCTGCTAAGGGACCACACTTTTATTTTCTTGGTCATTCCAGACCCCATATAAATTCCTTTTGTTGTTGTTGTTGAAACTTCTGATTCTTTTTTTTTTTAAGAAAAAAAAAACAAACATGTTTTTGTCAGTAGCCCAGCCAGTTTGATTTCTTTTTCCTTGTCATAGGCCATGTCTAATCTTATTGGTATAGCTTTGCCCCTCCTTGGTGCCACTGTGAACCCCAATACTGCTTTCTTTTTAGTTGATCCTCAATTGTTCCCACAGATTCCTTCCTCTCAACCCCCCCCCCCCCGAGAGAAAAGTTTTGTTTCTTTTCCCTTTATTCAGGCAAACTCACAAGTGCCGAGCATATTTTTATCATGGTATTCCCATGTGAATATTTTATCCACGGCCTCTTCTTATTTTCAGTCCTTTCTGAAGAAGGGCTAATAGTTCAAACCCATTATTTTTCTTTGGAGGGTTGAGACTTACAGAAGCTACATGGATGGGTCTGTCACTCTGTGTCTGAGGAAGGCCTTGGGGCCTGGGAATGGGGACAGTTGGGAATGGAGTTCAGAAACAGGTGGTGGCCGGGTGGGTGCTTGCCACTTTCTTGCCCTATTAAGTAGTAGCAATATTTAGGAAACTCAGCCCAAGTGAGCACAACCCTCTTGAAGGTCCGCTGCCCTGGCTGAAAAGATAGGAAAACATTCTGAATGTATGTTCATTTTTGGTTTAGTTTTCCTGTTGGCTTGCTAGCCCTTGAAAACTCCTCTCCCCCATCTCTCTCTTTTCTTAAAAAGTGTCTATGCTCTTTTGCTATAAGTGGGTATGAACCTAAGACTTCAGGAAGAATTCCTTTCCGAGGCAAATTGTAACTCACAGCTGCAAGTTAAAGGGCGTTGTCAAAGCTGGGATCATCTGAGCAATGTGGGTATCTTTTCCCAAGGCGAAGGACGTGTGCTGCTCTTGCTTCCTGAAGCTCCACAGCTGTTTGTCCTGATGTCTGTGGGCATAATTATGGGGACTTTTAGATAGGACACACGAGTCAGGCCTTCCCTAAGAATGGAAGACCCAAAAGGTGGGGCAGGGTCGATGGCTCTCTTGGCAAAGTGCAAGCAAAAGAGGACCTCAGTTCAATTCTCAGGACTTACATAAAAAGCTGGTCTCAGTAGCATGAGCCAGTCCTGTAAGGGTGGAGATGGAAAGGTCTCTGGGGCTTTTGCTAACTAGTTTTGTTGACTTAGTGAGCTTCAGGACCCGTGAGAGATCCTGTCTCAAAAAATACAGTGGAGAATGAATAGGAAGACATCAGATGTGGATCCCTCACCACACACACACAACATACACACACACACACACACGTGCATTCCACACAAATACCTTCTCATATCCCATATCATACCATTAAGGATCTATCTGGTCAGCGTTTAAGAAACTCAGCCAGTATTCCAATTGTCTGACCATTAGAAGCAAACAGAACCGAAATGCCTTTCCTTTGCTGAGGCATCACTGGGCCTTCTTGCCACAGTATCACTCAACCAGCTAATGCCCTGGCTAAAGACATCCTTAAAGGATTGCACTTTGTGGGACCCTTTGCTCACTATAGTCCTTGGCTCTCTCTGGATTCCATCTCTAAGTCAGATGGGCATCTCTTACACATTCTCCTCCAGTCTCAGGATAAAGGCCAGCAGGGCATCACCGAACCAACCTATACAGGGCACTTGGAGTAGAGGCTGTCACCTTCAGCCTAAAGAATGTTCCCACTCTGTAAAGTTGGATCTTGCTGCTTACAGAGCTAGACATGGAGGTGAATGTCGGCGGGGCTGCTTCTGACCTTGGTCAGATCTGGAGTTCAGCAGCTGCCCCGTTAGATTGCCTGGGCTAACAAAGGCCTCGCGCTGGTCATGAAGAGAAAGGAAAGAGGACGGTAAGCACAAAGGTCTTGGAAAGCCGCTGGAGGTTCCACGGAGTCCCTGTTCGTTCTCAGCTAAGCCAGTGCGGAAAGATGTGATGCCTTTGCTGTATCTTCTGGAAAAGGCCATCAGTGGCAGTGAGTTGCCATTTCTCATGAGCTAAGTGCACAGGCTCCTTTCTGGATACGTTAGGAAAGACGGAGACCCTGACCTTAGAGCTGTAGAAGGGTTTTGAGTCCTTTGAAAAAGCAGGCATTGTCATTGATCTTACCTGGCTCCACAGAGTGTTCTAACCTTTTCCCCACCCTGGGGCACCTGTCTCACTGTGAGCTAGCTTTCCCTGGTGCTCTAGGAAGGTTTACACACTGTCTTGGGATATTCTAAAGATTAGCTTGCCCTGAAGCCCATTCTAGAGGGACTGGAGACAGCTTCTTCCTCCTGAAGGACCGGAACCATGTCCCTTGCTGCCTGATTCCATTCAGCCACCCCAAGGGTGGTGATATAGCCTGAGGCTCCAGGACAGTAATCCACACAGCTAATCCATTTAGGCAAAGCTGTTAGTTGAAAGGTAATCTGGTTAGCATCCCTTGTCCCATCCTCCTGTTTCTCTCAGAGGAGAGGGACTTTGGTCTGTTCTCCCAGACGCCTGAGTCTTTGCTGAGTTTGTTTGATTCTTCCCGGCTGCCTTGGCAGAAAAAGCCACCTGACTTGTTCTAGGTCCTGCTTAGTTGCGTGCTGTGGTGTTCACTGGGCACATAGGTAGGACTGAAGAAGAATGAAGCTTGAGAGAATGAAAGAATGAAAGTTGACCTTGGGGTCCCCCCTGCCAGCCCCTCTACTTGGTTTCAGTATCTGCATTGGCCTCTAAACTCCACTTTCTATTTATTTATTTACTTACTTTATTTATTTTTCATTTGGTCTCTAGCACTCAGGGAAAGCACCCTGCCCGTGTTTTGTTTAATATTAATGTCCCTTTTTGTTTAAATTGCTTTAAAATATGGGCAGAGCCCCTGTATATGAATACATCCCTTTGCATATAGACACTGTTTACCCCAGGCACAAGCATCTCTCACAGAGAGCATCTAATACGTCTGTGATGAATCTCAACACCCCCCCAACCTCGCCCAAACAGCCGCAGCTTCCCACTGGTTCTGTGCCTATTGCCCGCATCCCCAAGACCCCAACAGACACCCTAAAAACCGCAACTAAACGATTGCCTCACACACGCGGGTTTTTGCCTTTGAGAGAGCTCCCTGGACTTCTAATTTCTCTTAGATTTCTTCTGTCCTCAGAGGTCCCCAAAGGTACTTGTAGAATGTTTGCCGTTAAACGGTTGTAAATTAGGGGCTGAGTATATGAAGCGTTAATGAAGGCTGGGATTGGAACCATTCCACATCCCCGGGCTGCCAGGTTTTCAGTCCAAGAAGTTGCTTGCTGGAGGCCCGAGTTCCTGAGTGTCAGGTTTCAGCTCTCCTTTCTTCTTTTTTTTTCTTGCCTCCCTCCCCTCTTTTGTTCCACAGCCACCCTTTTTCTCTTACCTTCCCCCCCCCACTCACCTCGTTCCTCCTTCTAAACCTACTCCCCCAGCCTTTTGGGTTTTTTCTAAAAGCAGCTACGAGGAACACAGTGTTTAACGAAGCCAAGAAAGCAGCCTTTCTTTCTTTTCCTGCCTGAGACAGAGCCAAAAAAGAGTTTATTCTATTTTTTTTTCCTTTCAGAATTTCTTCTTTGTGTATGTTTGCCTCATTTCATTCTCTTTAAGGCACGGCTGGAATTAATTCATGCAAGAGACAGTCATTTTGAACAAATACTTCAGCTAAACCGAGTGAGAGAACTTTCAGGTCGGCTCCTTATATTGGACATTAGCCGTAGAGAATAGTGCATCTGTGTCCCAGGGCCTGTTCAGACAGATGTAGCCTGAGACCGTGAGAGGGCTGACACATCGATACCGTTAAGTGAAAATATAAATTCATAGCAAGATGTGGAAAACAACTGTTCTGTATTTCTAAGAGAGTATGTGTTAGTCACGCTGGTATGTTTTTAAGCTGTAGTGTGTAGGTCAAATGAGGCACCGTATGTTTTAAAGCATAAACTTACAAGCTTAAGTATGGCCTTTACTCAAAAGTCTGTTGTACCCAAGAGAATGCTGGTGGTGACAATGAATTGTATGGAGGACACCCACATACATGTGACTGCCTTGGGTTCCGAGCATTTTCTCAAAGCCTCCACTGTGTACGTGGTGAGTTATTTATTTATTTTGGTTTTTTGAGACCACAGTTTGTCTGTGTCACAGCTCTGGCTGTCCTGGAACTCACTCTGTAGGCCAGGCTGGCCTCAAACTCACAGAGATCCGCCTGCCTCTGCCTCCCAAGTGCTGGGATTAAAGGCGGGCACCGCCCCCGCCCGGCACATGTTGAGTTTTAATCATAATCTGGTGTGTGCCTTTTGGTTTAGAAAACAAGAATCTGTGCTTATGAAGTAGTAATTTTAAGAGCACAATTCTTACTGGTTAAGAAGGACACTTTGGGCATCTTCTCGTTTACTTCTGTCGCTCTCCTGTTTCAGAAAGAGAGAAAGTTGGTTCAGGATGTGACGGGCCATGCTGTGCCTGTCGTCTACCTTTGGGCTTACCTGTTTTATCTGAACTGTGCACTGCTCCTTTCCCAGCATAATTCTGCAGTGGTCTCATTCCTCAGAGTCTTCAGTTCAGCATCTGATGCCCCTTTCATTTGGATATAATTCGTTCATGCGTTTAGTAGTAGTGTGCATTGAGTGCCTGTAGTATGCTAGGCTGTCCTGCTCTTCGGGACAGCTGCTTGTCATAGGACCTAGCAATTCAGTCCTCAAAGAATCAGGAACTAACGTGGCATCTGACGCTATCCTATAAGGCATTGCTTATGCGATCCACTTATGACTGGTATAAATAACTTATCAAGGGCTGGAGATCAAGGGCTGGAGAGGTGGCTCAGTGGTTAAGAGCATTGCCTGCTCTTCGAAAGGTCATGAGTTCAATTCCTGGCAACCACATGATGGCTCACAACCATCTGTAATGAGGTCTGCTGCCCTCTTCTGGTCTGCAGACACACACAGACAGAATATTGTATGCATGATAAATAAATAAATATTTTTAAAAAATAACTTATCAAAATAGCCATAAAGGACTTGGCAAACAGAATGAACTGCTAGAGAAGACTGCATTAAATTTTAATAGGAAGAATTCTTAGTAATAAGTAGGAAACACATCTTGGCATATAGCTGAGTCATTCCTTTGAGGCTTTTCTTATGTTCTCCTCATATCAAGGACTGGGATATTTTTTTCTTTCCATTTGTGAAATACTGCATTTTTAGATAAATTATAGTTTCTCCCCACTCTGTTTTCACCTAAATAATGAAAGGACCTAAATTCTGGAGAATGACAGGAGATGCACCCTCTTGCATTTCTTGGTGGTAAAATCTGCACATGCGGCTCCATGCTGAGAGACAGTGAGGACACACACAAGTGCACGCATACAGGGATGCGGGTCTCAGGCACCTAAGAGCAAACGGAGGTTTAGGCAGGTGTAGGGGTAAGACTTGGAGACGGGGAGAGTGTCAGAGGTTTTGGTCAAAAGCTTTTGTTTTGTAGAAGGATGGCCTTTTGTCCTCTGGGATTCAAGGCCAGGTCCTGGACTCTCATGTGGAGAACTTGTCTTAGAACAGAGGAGTAGTCTGTGGGTGGGCTGGATTGAGAGTTTAGCTTCTGCTTCTCCCCTCAGGAGCAACGGAAGCATACTTAGGAAAGAAGGACAAAGTCTCTCACCCAGGTGGCAGTGCTGATGGCTCTTTTAATTGTGTGTGCTCATGCACGTGTGTACATGTGTGTGCGCATGTGCGACACACATGGAGGTCAGAAGACAGCCTTGGGTGTCATCCTTAGGAGGCTCCATCTCCTTTGAGACAAGGTCTCTCACTGGCCTGCACTCTGTACTCATCAGGTAGGTTGAACCCCAGGGAACCAGTCTCCTGTCTCCACTTCCCCAGTGGATTGTGAGAATGGGTGCCACCAGGCCTGGCTTTTAAAAACACAGTTTCCAAAGTGAATTCTCAGGCTTGAGCTCAGGTCTTGAAGTTTGCAATCAGTCCTTCAGCGTGTTTCCTCCTCCTCCTTTTCTCCCTCCTCCTCCACTCCTCCTCCTTCTTCCTTTCTGTTTTTGAGACAGGGTTTCTCTGTGTAGCCCTGGCTGTCCTAGAATTTGATCTGTATACTTAGACTGATCTAGAACTCAGAGATCCACCTGCCTCTGCCTCCCAAGTACTGGGATTAAAGGCATGAACCACCACCACCACCTGGCACTTCATCTTCTTTAAACAAATTGTTTATTTTTCCATGTCTCCCTTCTCCCATCTGTCTCATATTCATAACCTGCTGTTCTATTATTATTATTATTACATATATGCATAAAAATTTGTGAATACAGCCTGCTGGGTCTGGTTAATATTGCTCATATGAATATGTTTTTATGGCTAACCAGTGGTATTGGATAACCAATTAGGGGACTCATCCTTGGGGAAGACGAATTGTCCCTCTTTCAGAAGTTATTAATTGTCTATTTCTTTACAGCTGGGGTGGGGTAAGATGTTCCCTACCCATGTTGGCTGTTGTCATGGTTCAGGTCTTGTGTTGGCTACCATATTGTTGCGATGACATGGCCAGAGATTTCCTGTCATATAGTAGACAGTCTCACAGAGGATGCTTTAATCCTCTGGCTTTTACAGTCTTTCCACCTCCTCTTCCATGATGTTCTCTACGCCTTATATGTAGAGTTCTGCTGTAGGTGGTTCATTTGGTCTCTGCCCTTTGACCCACTGTGAATTTCTGTGATGATCTATGTCAGCTTCAAAAAGAAACTTCTTTGATAAGAGGTGAGACCTACATTTACTTGTGGATATAACAGGAATTAGTATTAGAATGTTGTTGGAAATTGTACTTGTTTAGGAAAGAGTCAGGATTCTGTTCTCCTCTAGGTTCCATGACCTTCGCAGCCATGGGTAGCTGACTAGGTTTACAGGACCAGGCTGAATTCCCTTTTGTAGAGTGGGTCTTGAGTCCAGTTAGCTGGCTACTGGCTACCCTCATGATGTAAGTGCTGCATTGCACCTTTGGGGATATCCTGCTGTGCTGGTCCTTGTTGTGGTTCCTCACAGCTGACAGTTGGTTACTTTTATCTGTTGTCAGCTTAGATTGCACCTTTAGGTACGAGAGGGTCAGAGAGGTGACTGTGAGGTCAGATCCAGCTGCATTCTTGTGAGTCCTTTTTCTGAAGTGTGTGACATCTTCAGGAGCTGGGGCTTATATCTTCAGTTTGGTAGGCAGCGGGGAGGGGTGACAACCAAGAGCAATGGCAGTGGCCTATATTGTTTTGAGAAGTTCTTGGGCCTTCCTGCCCATCACCCCACCGAACAGCTCAAAAGGAGGTTTCTCATGCCTGGTACCTATGTTTGCTTCTCTAGTTTACAGCACTCAGGGGAGCATTATCACCCCAAGCGATGTAACTTCTACAGGTACTTGCTCCGCCATGTTCATTGCTACTCTATTTCTAATAGTTAGGAAATGGGAAGAGCCTAAATGTCCTTCAACTGATGATGGATAAAGAACACATGCAAATGTAGAAGGAATTCTATTCAGCGGTAAAGAAAATTGAAATCTTGAAACTGGCAGGAAGATGGATAGAAAGAGAAAATAGTATACTGAGCAAGGTAATCCAGATTCAGAAAGACAACATGGTGCAGTCTTTCTTATTTATGGATCCTCGATCCATATTTTTAGATGTGTGTATGTACCCTGGAGTAGCTCCAGAAATCAGGAAAATAAGAATGAAGCATGGGAATGAGGAAGGAGCTCTAGAGAGGGGACTAGCAGACACGGTACTATGAAGAAGATGGAAAATGAAGCTCTAGAGAGGGGACTAGCAGACACGGTACTATGAAGAAGATGGAAAATGAAGGTGGCGTGGTAGCGGGAAAGGCTTTGGCAGGGTGCGGAGGGCAGTACAGAGAAAGGGAGGGAGGAAATATGAATAATAGTGTTTACCTAAAATTACATATAATATATGCGTGTATATATATGTATATATGTCTATAGATGAAGTTATGCCTTTCTCTTCTTTTAAAATAGGCGCAATATACTCCCATCAATTCAAGCCCCTAGGTTTAAAATGTTAGGTGATTTATAAAGCCTTTTCATAAAAAGCAGCTGACTAGGTATATAAATAATACAATGATTAAATTATTAAATAAATATTGAGCATTTAAATGGGTAGGGTGCTGGGTTTATGTACTCGAGGTAGCCCCAGGGTGTACAAAGTCAGTTGAAGGAAATCAACTTCAAAGGCTTTATAAAATAAACAGCATCTACTTGCATACCGAGTCTAATTCATACCCCCTTCTGAAAGGCAGGTCTTGATGTCTCTCCACGAAGGCAGCTTATTGACAGTGATTAGCGTTCATGTATCATAAAGTTTGAAGATTTTGTTTTTCATTGGGATGCTATAAATTTAGAACCCTTTGGTAGTTCACGCCGTTCTCCTAATGCCACCCTGAATTGTTTAGGTTTTATTGCCCCTTTCTTTTCTATAGCTGTGGACAAATTGCTGACTGTGAACATGGAGAAGATGCTGTATAAGGTCAAACCAATCTCTTTCGGCTTTAAAGGGTTTAAAAACCATCTTCATTATTCAAGAGTTAGAACCCGTTTTTAAAAAATATGTAAGACAATTTTTAATCTTCCAGCCCTTGTAGCATATTGAGTCCGGTAGTCATACATGGCCGTCTCTGCTGTCTGCCGTTCCCACTGTGATAGCAGGGACTTTGTAGTGTTGCTCTGACCGTACCATATGGCATGGATTTCATATTTATCTAATGGAAGCTAATCTGTTATATATACACGTATCAATACTGTCATATCTGAAACAACTTCATTTATTGAAGAGGAATCTCAGAATCTTGTAAAATGATCTGTTTACAGTGATTGGGTAACTCATTCTGCCATGAGGTATTAGGACAGGATTTCAGGGTGATATGGAATGGAGTTTCTGGATCGTGAGGGTTGATGAAGAAAGGGGAGCTGCAGGACGGGCAGGTATCACACACAAAGCTGAGTACACACAGCATGGGCGAAGACAGTCACATGACCAGAGTAATAGGTTCAGGGCATGACAGGCACAACTTGATTAGGGTCACATTATACCAAACTTAACATGCAGTCTTGAAGGAAACAAGGTATTTCATGAGCAGTTTGAGAAGAGAAAGTGATGTGGCCAGCATAAGTCAGGTCTGTGCTTTAAGATTATTTTGGGATTTCTTTCGAAGATGGGTAACAGTGAGGGGTACTGCCAGGGAAGGGGGGAACCAGCTGGAGGTGAGAGAGTATGGCAGAGTAAAACGAATTAATTCCAAAAGCTCTTTTAGAGACTCCCTCAGAAGGTTTGCTGGTGGGACGTTTTGGATGGTAGTTTTGTAGAGGGTCTAGATCAAGATGGTCAGGGGCTGGGAAGAGCTAGGGAAGAACAGAAAGGGCTTCTGTGAGTCTTCTGAGTGGCTTGTGGGATATCCGTGTGGACATGCCTAAGCGAGAGCCGATTACGTGCCTGCACCCTCATGGAGGTAGAGGCTTGGATTGTATCAGTGTAAGGGGCTGGCCACTGACTTCTCAGGTGGGTTTCTGATGATCTAAGAGTGTTTCTACTGAGAAGATAGGCATAGGACCCTAAGAATGTAAAAATTGCAATGTGGGTCTTGGAGGGAATGAGAGATGCATCCTCAGAAAGGCCGGAGAGAAATTTAGAGGAACTGGCACTTGGAAGGCAAGCAGAATTAGAGAACTGTAGCCTCAGCCACGTTACCAGAGGCCACAGGCTTTCGCTAGACTCTTCTCTGTCTCTCACAAGACCTATTACAACTGCCCATTCCTAGCCTTTCTCCCAGTCATCTATATGCTCCCTGACAACGGGCAAAATGTACTTGATATTTGTGCCTCGCTCAGGAAGGGCAGATAGATTTCATCCTATGTATCAAGTCTGACTATTCTGAGTCCAGAGTCTTCAGAGAAACACATTTCAATCCATTAGTGGGTTCTGATGTGGATTCAGAATCCAGGGCCTGTGGCAGCTTGCCATGCATTTTTCCTTTTCTATGTTAGGTACTTGTTCATTCATTATTCACTAGATATTAACTGAGCACCCAGCGTGTGCCAAGTAGTGTGCCAGGTGCTCAATAAATGTTGATTGAATAAATGCCGAATGGTTAAAGGCTTCGATATCTTTTATAAGGAATGGAAAAGGACCTCACATTGGGTGAGCAGGGTGGGAGGCGACAGCTGAGGCTATAGCTCAGTGTGGTGGGTAGCTAATGTCGCCCTCCACATGCGCAGTAGTGAAATGGTTAGTGCCCCATCTTGTTAATAGAACGGCGGTTGTTAATGATTTTAATAGGATGGACTTGGTAGTTCTTTAAGTATCTCACTTACTAGTGGGCACTTGCATCTCTACCTGAGTTCAGCAAGAAACATGGTTTAAATGTTCTTGTGTCTCTTGGGTGAATGAGGTCATGGGGATGCCTCTTGTTGAACTGGTCAGCAAGACGGAGCCCGGATTAGAGCTCAGGCTGACTCCTGCTTCAACTCTTGGAAATCATGGCTGAGGAAATCCTCATCCCTACAAAATATGGCGAAACTCCTCAGTAGCTGCAAGCAGCCCTGGCTACACTGGGGTTTTTCATGGAACCCAGTGGACAGCAGGCAGAGGATTTAGGGCCCTGAAAGCTTGCTGGGAAGAGAGAGAGAAGCCATCAGCTCCCAGAGGCACCGTGGGCTCCTAATTCATGATTATTTTTTCTCTGTAGCTAATTTCTGTTAAGTATAGGAATTCCAGGAATCTTTCAGGAATTGGGGGAGACTGCTTTTTCCTGAAATACAAAACATCTGTTCTTGGTCTCCTCGCAGCTCCACTGTCTGGGGCAAAAAAGCAGGAGGAGAATTGATATAAAACAGACGTTGCTTCAAACAATATTCCCCCCCCCCCGTTCATTAATGAGAAAATAAATTTAAGGCCCAAGGTGTCAGAATGCTCATGAGGCTTCTCTTAGCACCGGCTTTTCCTTCTTGTCCCCTGAGAGAGAGAGAGAAGAGCCCAAGTCTCTATGAGTGTGAAGGCTACTAACTACTCCCTGACACCTACCATGCTCCTTAATGTTAGGAGATTTATTTATTTGTTTCTTTCTTTCTTTCTTTATCACACCAGTACTTTCCTCTTATCAATGGTAGGCAAGAACACTCAGGGGACAGGTAGTAGGCAGGACATATGCACCAAAAACAAACCGTGTAGGCAAATTCCTGAAAGGACTGTTTGCGTGGCCTCACAGCCTTCTCTCCCTTTTCCTTGGAACCTCCCCGCTTCTCCACAGCTCATCCTTCCCCTTAGCTCCTTACACACGCGCACTCCTGCATGCTCCTCACTCACTCCGGATTCCCTAGGTTCCCAGCTGCTCCAGGTGTCTGGCGACTACTCCTCCTCCGTTGCATTAGTGAGAGTCACGTGGGTTATGTGAGCCCCTCCATGGTTCCTTGACTGTGTTTCGCGGGAGTTTGGGCCAGGGAAGGAAAAGGAAGACAGGGAGACCTAACCCTATTTGGTGATTGTATACCCTAACAGCTAATCCGGTGCCTGGCACGTATTAGGCACTCAGTGTTTGTTCAGTGAAACAGAGTGAGCAACTAGAGCATCCTGTGAAGGAAGAGGAAGGGCATCATGTAACCCTAGGGTGTTTTCAGCAGAAAGAGATACCCTGTGACTGGTTGGGCAAAGGCTTCTAAGCTAGTGGTAGAGACACCGGACACTCTCTGCTCCAGAAACTCATTCAACCAAAGACGTGGTGCAAGTTCATGGATACAAGTTCAAGAACCCAGTCTTTTTTCCATGGATAGCTAGCTCCCTTGTCCGTGAGATTTGGTACCGAGGCTGGCCGCCTCCTCTTCTGATTTCTGGGTCCCTGTGCGCCTGCTCAGCACCATCTCTAATGAGCACACTTGGCGCCAAGAATGCTCCCAGCCACAGAGAAAAAGACTCAGGGGACTGGACTTGTGAGGGGACAAGTAAGCTCTGAGCTTGGAGGGTGGTCCAGGGGGCCCTCCCGTGCCTTCTTTGAAGCATGGAGGGGCTGATTCCAGGGGCTCTGTGGGAAAGCCTTTTGAGGCATAGTGCACTTGGGCCATGGGGCACCATTCTACTTTAGTCCAGGGGTCCTTGTTTTGTTTCAAAGACGATGTGGTGGGGTTAACATAAAAGCGGCAGTTAGCAACTAGGAACCCAGTGGTCTGTATGGCTGCTTTCTTAATTGCTGGCGAATTAAGCCCGGGAGGCATGAGGGGTGGGTGGAGAGAGCTGTTTTGAGAAGTTAAGGTCCTTGTGGAGTGATGATTGGATTACAATTGGGTGAATACAAGCAAGCTGAATACCAGAAGAGCTACCCACTACCAGTTCCATGCTGTGTCCCTGTGTTTTCTGACCTCAGTCAGGCCCGTCATCCTCAGTGATCACAGAAGTAGCATCTCCCTTGAGGAGGACTAGCTGGCTGGCCAAACCTGCCTGGCTCTCTTTGCCAAATTTATCTGCGCACATTGGGCCTGGGAGGGCCTGTTTGCATGTTCTTCTTCCCTTCAAGTCTGAGCTGGGAGATGGGGAAAGGGAGAAAAGAGAAAAATCAAATTAAATGTGTGTCCAGCAAAATGAATTGTGTCTCCAGTCAGGCTGGCTTCCAGTTGTCTAGCTTTTTATTTTCTGAAGTTTCGCTCACCATAAATCCTTTCCTTTCTCCTTTTGTGCATGAAAATGTTTTTATCCTTTGTGCCAACACTTTGTCCTTTGGCTGCTCTGTGTCTGTCCCAGCTCCATAACACACGCCATATTCTGTCCCTTGTCCCCTGATTGCCGCCCCCACCTCCACCCCCCGCCCCGCAGTCATTGACTTTGAAACTTTCTTTTAAGTTTTCAGAATTTTGTTTCTTGTTATTGTTGTATGATTGGGGGTTCACTTTACCCTTTATTGAAGTGGGTCTATCCTTTTTCTGTCTTTAAAATAAAATTGAGATCCTGCACATAGTCACCGGGGCTCGGTTTCCTCCCTGCTGTCTGCTTTGGGAAGTCTCAAGAAATTTAAAAAGTGCCCTGGACTTTCTTGTCCTTGGGTTAAGCATTCCTTTGCTTTGAGGTATGGCATAAAAATTACTTAGGAGAATAAAACCAGGGGTGACATACCCCACAGGAAGTGGGGACCTGGGCCTGCCTGACTCTTTAACAGACATGGGAGTCAGGGCCTGCACTGTGCCTGGCCTCCTGCTAATGTTTCTTGAATCTCACTTTACCTCCAGCCAGAGGAGAGCTGACAGCCTCCAACAATGGCTTGCTTTCTTCTAGCTGGGCCAGTGTTTTGATAGTGTCGAGTTACACCCCAGCCTCCCCCTGGCCCATTTATAAACCTGACACAGGCAACATGATGTCATGTTACTTTTTTCAGCATCTCAATGAGGGAATTTTACCCCCCCCCCCCGGGCCCCAGGTTAGAAGAATGGTAGATGATTTTTGCTGAAATGAACCATGGCGTAGTATAATATATGAGTTCCTAGTTCAAGATGGTGGAAGAGAGGGGCATGGCGGGGTTGAGGGGGTGTCTCGATCACAGTGGTGTGGGTGAGAGTGAGGTCCTTCTTCACCGCCACTTACTGTTTGCATTGCCGCTGGAGGAGCCTGGAGGAGCCTCGAGAGCTGCCCCTCATAGTGCTCTCTTGCTGTGGTCCTGGTTCCCAGCTTATTTCCTCCGTGGTTGTAGGAGGAGTTCTTCTTAACTGCAGATGAAAGGGTCCCCCGAGGAGTGTTTTTCCCTGTGGTGGGTCCAATGCTTCTAGACGGTGGCCTCCTCATCCTCGTTTCTATCGACTGCCTGTGGCATTTCTGTGGCCAGTACCATGTCTCCGGCTTACCATTAGTTTCTTTTGAATCAAAATGTCTGTATAGTGTTCACCAGGGGCACAAACATGGGGGAGCAAGAGACAAGAAAGAGGGTGGAACCTCCATCTCTGTTGAGGTCTTCCTTCCTAGAAGTGACTGTGTCTCATGAGAGGTGGTTGAGCTTGGTCGTGAGGAACACTGGGGACAGAGTCTTGCTTCATTTTAGTCCTGACCCTGCTATTAACTGGCTTATTAACTCTGGCAAGTTATTTGAACTCTCTCTGCCTGATGAGTTAGGTATGAGGAACAAGAAAGACTTACTTACCTTACAGGAATGCTGGGCAGATCAAATGTATCTAATATACACAGTGTGGTTGCAGCAGTGCTTGGCATGGAGGAAATACTGCATGAGATTTTCCTTAAAGAAATCTTTCCCCTAGCAGTAGTGGATAAAGCCTTTAATCTCAGTTCCTGGGAGGCAGATCTCTGTGAGTTCAAGGCCAGCCTGGTCTACAAAGCCAGTTCCAGTATAGCTAGGGCTAGACAGAGAAACCCTGTCTCGAAAACCAAAAACAAACAAACAAATCTTTCAATGTACGTCTATGTGTATATAGATACATAGATAATAGTTCAAGTAAGTTTTCTTCCTACCTAAGGAAATGCAAACAGTAGGGGAAAAAAGCGAATCGCATGTGCTTTCCTTTTTAAAAGTCTTGTTTCTCAGCAGTGTGTATCCAAAAGATGTAAGTGGCCCTCATTCAAGCCTTATGGTTAACATTTTGATTCATAATATTTTGTAACCATATGTGTAGGCAAGCCGTCAGGGTCAACGCTTAGATATGTATGTATTTCAAACAGCAGGCTAGACTGGAGCCAAAAACCCATCGCTTTGAACCTGTCACCCTTCTGGGAGCAGGTCACACCCTTTTGTGGACTCAGCCCGCGCACTGTGTCCTTTACTTTGAATGCGGTCCCTCTGCTCTGTGCAGCCTGGCGAGCTGTGCTCCTTCAGCTCCCAGCTCAAATGTCAAGGCTGCAGTAAAGCTATTCTTAACTCTCCCAAGCCCAGCCCCCTTCCCCCAGGCTCATCCTGGGATCCCCAGAGCATGGTCTGTGTGTCTCTGTCCTAAGGTGTGCACACTGTGTTCTTATCATCTGTGTGTGGGCGAGCACAGCTGCCAGCACAGTGCCTGCTACCTAGTTCATGTTATGTGGTCGTTTTTGTTTGCGTTTTGTTTTTTTTTCCCCAACAAATAAACTAGTATCCACGTTTGATGAGCACATTGCAGATTTCCACCTCCTGTTTCCAGAGAAGAAACTCAGAACTCAAACTCCACTTTAGGACTTGACCAATTTTGACTGGAAGGCAAGATTTCCCTAAAGCACACCCCCATTTAAACCTGGGGACTGCCACAAGATGGACCCTAAAGCACTTGGAACGCCCAGGGTGATCCACAGAGGACCTTTTAGACTTCAGGGCCTTGCTTGTAAAATAGGACCTGAGTAGAAGGACCTCTGACCTGACCCATGCTCAAGAGTTAGCAGTCAAGGTGGGATGTCTGATCTGAAGCCAGGCATAGTGGATTCCATTCCTAGCAACATACAGACAATTCTCTTATTCCTAGAATTAAGGTGTTCCACATTGTGTGTGTGTGTGTGTGTGTGTGTGTGTGTGTCCCCTCCCTTCTCTCTCCCTCCCTCCTTCCCTCCCTCCCCCCACCTCTCTCTCTCTTTCGTGTGTGTGTGTAAATATGTAAAAGTAGTGTGGAAATGGATTGGTTTTTACGCACCAGTGGTTCAACCCTTCTCATTCTTACAGTGTGTAATGTGACCTGACCAAGGACACACCTCCAACGATGGCAAAGGCTCAGGAACCCAATGCGAGGACACCGGGCAGCTCTTTCCCTAAGTAGCTGTGATCCTTGCTATGCCCAGGGTTCACGGCAGCTGGTCAGCCCGCAGACACCTCCCTTTGCTTCCAACTTGGACCTCCCCCCAATCTGTCTTTCTTGCTTCTTCCTCCTGTGTTTGCCCCGCCCCCATCCCCTCTGTTTCTGTTGACGTGTGACTTACAGCATTGGCTGCATTCCTGCCTGGATCTTGATATCTGCCAACTGGCCGATGATGGGTCTGCGATCCCACTTCCCTCTGCTGTTTTCACCCTCTGAACTGTGGAAGCAGCTCATAAAACATGGGCTCCACACGTTTTACAGCATTCAGCCTGACTTCTCGCAGAACACATGGTAATGACAAGCAGGTTTCCAAGGGCAGAGCCAACTGGAGGTGCAGGCTGGCTTTGTATGCCACGTCAGGTGGGCTGTGAGCCTCTCCTGCTCTGGCCTGGCTTTGTATGCCATGTCAGGTAGACTGTGAGCCTCTCCTGCTCTGGCCTTCATTCTTGCATAGAGAAGATGTCTCAAGAGTTTTCATTTCTCAGGAGGTCAGAGGACATGTATGGACACAATTCTTTCTAACTGGTAGCCTGTCTCTGACTGTAAGAGAAATGTGCAGGGTTGGATCCTGTTCCTTTTATTGGCCAACAAGTGTTACCTCGGTCTTTATGAATGTGGTGCTTCTACTTCTACATCGTTTTTTTAAAAACACTGAATACACTATCTTTGTCCCTAGTTCAGTTTTCTTCATGCGAGCAGATATAAACATACTAAAGCTATGACTATATTTTTCTCTTTTTATTTTATTTTTATTTTTTATGACTGTATTTTTCTTTATCACCATTTCTTTCTTTCAAGTGAGGACCTCTGCCCGGGAGTATGATTCCTGACTTTATGTGGCAGTGGACCCCGGTAGATGCCAAGTGCTCAGATTCCCACTTTCTAAATGTTAGGTACCAAATTGACCTTTCTGTGATCAATTTGTTTAATCCAGTGTTATTAAGAGCCAGCTGTTCCGGCATTGATTGGATCGATGTAGTGACCCCACACAACCGTCCCTAGACATGGTCAAAGAAACTAGACGAACTGTGTGTGTGTGTGTGTTCTGGGCAAGGACTCTGTTAGCCATAACAGCATTGGGTTGTATACACCACAACTAAATAAAACCCAGGAGACAGTTACAGATGGCCTGTCACCGCAGGAGAGGGGTAGGTGGGAGAGGGAGGGAGAGAGGGAGTGCCTACAAGACTGTCCTCCATGATTAGAGCACTTGGCTTTGGGATTTGGCTATCCTGGGCTTCATACTTTTGAAACAAAGAGTGTGAGTATCGGATACTTAGGTGCCTTCCAGGTGGTCACCATGGCAATCTCCAAAGATGAGAGCCCAGGGATTGAGACGAAGAAGACATCTGACTCTTTCCATGCAGGCCTTGTGGAGCTGCTGCTGGGTGTCTCCTGCTAGCTTTCCAAGTTACTGCAGATCTGGATCTGGAGCCGCCTTCGTGTATGAACACGTCTGGCAGTCTCTGATGTGGCCAGCGGTGCCGAGGGGGAAAGGCATGCCATTCTTGCCTGTGTCCTTTTGGTCCTCTGGTGTTATCTGGAGCTTGCTGCGGGTTTTTCTGTCTCCAGGGCTTTCTCTTTACTTTTATTCATCTGCCTCCTCTGATGTGTGACCTGAAACCCCACTTTCTGATCTGTATTGTGGTTTTGATAGGAAAAACTAGGCCACACAATATTACTGCGCAAGGATTAAGTGCTGTGTTGGGTGTATCTCCCCTGAGAAATGTATTCCTGGGAGTGTGCCAGTAAATTGAGTTTAGTTAGCTAAATCATGTTTTACAGAGATTGGAGTTCTTAACTTAGAAACCTCTTCTAAGGACAGAAACTCAACCAAGGTCATCTCAGCCTCACACTGAGATTTTCCGTGAAGATTTAAGAAGCATTTTTTTTTCTTCTTTTCTCATGAATTTACAAAATCAAAACAATATAAGAAAAAAAAGGCTAACATTTTGCTGATGCTGGTTCGAGTGGGTATTATATTCTTGAGATAATCTGATTCCTTGAAATCTAGCAACATAGTCAGGCCCAACCCACAGACTGGTAGTCCTTGCTATGTGGGAGGCTGAGGCAGCGGGATTGATACATTCAAGAATTACCTGTGCTATAGAGCAAAGGCTAGTCTAGGCAGCTCAGCAAAATCTTCTCTCAAAATATCAAATGGAAAGAAGAATACGATGCAAATCAGTGGCAGAAAAGTTTAGGGAACATGTAGAAAGAAGACCCTGAAATCCAATGTCCAGTCCCAATAAATAAATTAAATAAGTAAGTAAATAAATGGATAACTATTAATATTTATTGCTTTTTATCATGTAGTAGGCACAGCTAAACTCACTGACATGGGTCATTTCCCAGAATTCTCATCAAGACCTTTTGAGGAATCTGCTCAAGATCATATCGCTATTAAGAGATGGACCTGTGATTTGGTTCTCTTGGAGACTGGCTTCCAAGGGCATAGTCATAAAACCTCCTGAGTCTGCCTTTTCTGATAGGATGAAATAGTCTAACTTCATTAAAATTCCTTTGTAACTCCTTAAACATGCAAGCTGGAGTCAGTTGGTTATGTACGTGGATGTTACGTGTCTAGTTCCCTCTTATATGGTAGCTAAGACTCTTGTCTGCGGCTCCTGAGCTCACTTGGGTAGAGCTAATGAGAAGAAGGTGAGGAGGTCCAGGCCCCTTAGGAGTCTGTTCAGTGGGCTGAGATTCAGGGCCACAGAATTAACCTTTCACCTTGGCCAGCTGCCTCACGAGCACACGCAGCTACTACTCATCAGAGGGAGTGAGGAGAGCATTGTCTAGAATGCAAGAGCCACATGACCACCCTTACACCCCAAGACCTTGACCAGTGCTTCAATGACGCTAATTTTCCAGTTTGAAACTAGGCATTGTTGCTATTAAAAAAAATATCTTTAAATGCCATTTTCTTAGTGTGTGTGTGTGCTTAGTTTTTGGGTGAAAGCAGAGACCGTTGTCATGTGAGTTTATGAATTAATGAGTTTTCTTAACCACAGCCTTTCCTGAGTGTTAATATATTAATATCTCTAATATTATTAATATTGTTACTATATTATAAATCTCCCAGAAGGCTGGGTGTAGCACCATTTTTCAGAATTTACATACTTTAGAAAATACTGTTTAAGTGTGTGTGATCCTACCTCTGTGCTGATTTCAGGAGCCCCTGGGCCTTCCACAGTATCCAGTCTCTGGGGATGCTAATGTCATTTTTACGTAATGGCATACATTTGCATATAACTATATGCTGACTCCCATAGACTTTAAATAATATCAATTTTACTATACCAGAAAAGAAAAAGACCAATGAAGATGCCATATATATTGATAGTTGGTTGTATTGTTTAGAAAGCAATGACAGACAGACAAACAAAAAAAATCCTGTGTATTTGGCAGACACAATCTTCTTTTAAATATTTTCAATCTGTGATTGGTAATTCCGTTAAGAATTGGCAAATGTGGATGGCCAATTTATTTGTTTTGTTTTGGTTATATTAAATGTCTGCAATAAAGCTGCTTTTCCCATTGCAGGAAAGTTATGGAGTTCACATTTCTGAATATGTGTTTATCTCCTTTCTGCAGCCTGGGTCTCTACCACCTTAATGCTTTGGCATCTCTTGTTTCATGTTCTTTTTTTCTGCCCTAATTTTTCATCAGTATTTCGTGGCTGGCCATAGTACACTTGTCAAGAGAGCAATGGATCCTGCGGGGACTAGAACCCAGATCTTCCAGCTCTGTCCCATTTCTGTTTCTGGCAGACTATGCTGCCTCCCAGTGGACAGTACACTTGGCTGGGAGCAGGGATCTAAGTGCGTGGATGCTTTGGAAGGCCGTTGTCAGGTGAACGGTGTCATTTCCTTCCATTACTGTCCATTTATAAAGTAATCTTTTCTTAACTCTCTGAGAAAGATTAAACCCCCATTCACCCCCTCCCCCCAAAAGGAAAAGATTTGACCGCATTACTAACAAACATTTAATAGCACTACTTACAGGTTTAAAGAACAGACTCTAGGTTGACTTTGATACAGAGAGCAGGTTCCCATCAGGGACTGGAGAAACTCAGCCTTTTCTTGAGGACAGTGAGGGCTGAGGAAGGATCAGATGCACTTGAACCTCAGGAAGAGCTGCCTCCTGCCCCACTGCATACTTTCTCTTCTAGCTCCCTTCGGTTCTATAGATCCAGTGCCAATCTGGCGATCTTATAATTTAGAAAATAAATGAAAAAACGTGGGGTGGGGGTAAGTTTTTACTTTCTCCTTTCTTGAAAAATTGTACCCAAGTGAGCAATCTCTGTGCTCTATCCCTCAGTAATACTTAGATGCTACGCCAAAGAGCAGTAGGGCTGCCAAATTCAGCTGGGGTTTTTAACTGAGCTCTGCTTCAGTAACCCTCTCACTTGCCTGAAGAATTCATTATAATGAAATAAACACATTAGGAACTCCTTGGTCTTTTACATCTCTAATATTTATTGAGTGCCGAGTCTGCCGAGGAGCTAGCAGGTGGGTTCCAGTAGTCAGCTGAATGGGTGTTGGTTGTATTATAGGATAGAGATGCCCTGATTAGCCCGGCTATAGATTTGTATTGTTCTTCATCTATTTTGAAAGGTACCTAATTATGAATATTGAATGTTCTGGCTTTTAACACAAAGCACTTGCCTTTTAATTGGCCTTTGGTTTATATTTAGCTTCTAGGTATCTCCAATGGGATTCAGATGAAGTGGAGAGGTCGTGAGCAGAGAGGAGGGGAAAGGGTAAAATGAGCAAGGATAAGTGGAAGCGGGAAAGTTAGGGTTTGCCCAGAGCTGGAGAAAGTTAGGGTTCGCCCAGAGCTGGAGAAAGTTAGGGTTCGCCCAGAGCTGGAGAAAGAAGTGGACTCATGAGAACCTGGATAGCCTTTGGCATCAGCACCAAATATACAATTTGGTGCTGACCCCCCAAAAAAGCACCTTTTAACTTCCTGTCTTGGAACATATGTACATTTGATACCTTCTGTCAGCCTGATCAGCTTTTTGACTCCTCCATGTTCCCAAACCCAGAGCCAAACCATGGGTGGGAGCATAGGGCTATCCCTGCACCAACTTGGCACGGAGGAAAAGACTGTTAAGGGAAGGCTAATTGGAAGCTTCCCCAAACTGTACTCTGTCAGAGCTATTCACAGCATCTTTCAACAGCAACTTACTGGTTATTTGTCTCCTGGGGCCATGAGTGGAATCCGAGGACAGTGTTCCAGGAGTAAGTGAGACCCTAAAGGAGCAGCCACTTAGGACCAGGATTCTTCATGAAGCTCTTGACACATGGACTCCTACTCAGTCTTCATCTTTGGTATGGATTCTCCCCGCTCCCTTTTATGGAAAGAACAGTTCACCTCTTACATACGACACGTTCTTCCTTATTCTCATGCAAGCCATGCCCGCCCTCTAGAGAGGCACTTTGTGCACCTTCTTTGTCCATGCCATTCTCATCAGCGAAAGGACTACCAGAAGGTCATTTGTCCATCTTCCAGATGTTCCCAGTTAAAGCAAGACAACCTTGCCTGGGATCCCAAAGGAGGGCAAGAAAGTTTTCTCAGCTAGAAAAAAAAAATAATATTGTTGGGATCTGGGGTGCCTCTGTCAAAGTTTGGTAGCATTGGGGCTTTACAGCCTGTTCTGTGCACCAATCCTTCCCTCGTACTCCGCAGACAACTTTTTAAGCTTTGCCTGTGTGCCATATTTTAAGTCTCTCCCCTTCTTTTTTGAGACAGGTTCTTACCCTAGATACCTGACTGACTTAGAACTCACTATGTAGACCAGGCTGGCCTCAAACTAACAAAGATTCATCATCTCTACTTCCTGAGTGCTGGAATTAAAGGCATCTATCACCACACTGATGTGGGATTCTGTATGCTATGAATGTGTTTAATTACCATTGGTTAATGAAGAAGCTGCTTTGGCCTATGGCAGGGCAGAATAGAGCTAGGTGGAGAAAACTAAGCTGAATTCAGGGAAAAAGAAGGCAGAGTCAGACAGATGCCATGTAGCTGCTAAAGGAGACAGATGCTGGAACCTTATCAGTAGGCCACAGCCTTGTGGTGATACATAGACTAATAGAAATGGGTTAATTTAAGATGTAAGAGCTAGCTAGGAATATGCCTAAGCTATTGGCCAAACAGTGTTGTAGTTAATACAGTTTCTGTGTGATTATTCAGGTCTGAGCAGCCAAGAAACCAATGTGCAGTCTCTGTTTATACCACACCCAGCCAGATCACTTTTAAAAGTGTTTAAACTTTTTTTTATTTGTTGTTTTGTATGCACATGTGAGTGTAGATAGACATGTGCCACAGTACATATGGCACACGTGGAGATCAGTGGATAACTTTTAGGGAACTGGTTTTCTTCTTCCACAGTGGGATCTGGGAATCACACTCAGAAGGGCAGGGCTGGCACAGTAAGTGTTTTTACCCACTGAGCTATTTTGCAGGCCCAGGCTGCAGAGGCCAGTTTGTCCCAATCCATGAGGTATTCTAAGATTGTCTTATCAGTGTTATAGTTTATTATAGTCTGTCTGTAACTGCATTCCGGATCATCTGCATCCATTCTACTGTGTGCTGGTTGAGAACAGTGCAATGAGGGCGGACAAGGGGAGAAAGCATCCGGCTCATACCACTTACAGAAGGGCAGGTGGAACCATTACTCTAGCTCAGAGATGTAGGGATGTCTCTATCTCCGCTTCTGCTCCTCCATAACAAGTAAACCTCCTTAAAGACAAAAACCATAAAAACCTAAATAGAATATCACTATCTGTTTTTACCGACGTTGAGTTTGTGACCCTAGTTACAGGGATGTGCAGAAAGTTTGCTTTTGTGTCATTTCTAAGTCAGAGTTCGTGAAATAAACATGGTGAAGACTGGCCAGTTCTCACAAAACACACAAGCTGCTTTAGGAAAATAGCTGCTTTCAGGTCCTTCAAGAACACCATTGCAAAGACCTGCACTGCAGGGACCCAGGGCATTTGTTTAAAGTGGGTCTCGAAGATGCTGTTTTGAGACTATTGTTAGTGTAATTCTACTGAGTTCTGAGTTTCGCCTGCTTCCAAATGCAAGGAAATTCTCTTCAGTTTACAAGTGACCCTATTAACTAAGGCTTTGGTTTGTATGAGTTCATACACTTGCTTGCAGGTATCATTTGTGGATGGGTACACCTGTGCCTTTATCTCTTCTTCCTGTCCCACCATCTTGCCCACTAACATGAGTTAGGTTGTTGTCTCTGACTGTATCACCGTAGTCTAAAGATGGGTCTGGTACAGGATGGGGTATTGGATGTATAATTACTTTTGTCATCACCAGCTTAAAGTTTTGAGTTTAGATATTTCTCCCAGTTTTTTTTAAAATCCCTTTTCTTTGTTTTTTTTTTTGCATTCTCTTTCTTTTCTCCAATGGCAGAAGAATTAGCTTCTCAGAAACCATGGTGAGCTTCATCTGTTTAATAGGGGTGAGGGAGCTTTGCAAGGGACTCCTTGGGGGTGCTCTGTGGTGCTGGGCTCTGGGCAAACCCTAGCTTCTTACAGGTTGTGCTATAGGGTTCTAGCTGCCCATGCCACAGGCCGTCTGGATAGGAATAATAATGAAATGAGACCATCTTTCTGGTGCCCATTCTCTCTTCTTGTCGTGATGAATCCCATTCAGGATTCAGAGTTCACCCTAGGCCTTGAGGATATCTCAATTACATTGAGAAAAGGATGGAGAACGTACATGGTTGGAAAAGGTTCTGTGGCTCTGGAATACAAGCATTGTACTTAAGGCTCACAGGGGAAGTCTCCTGATTCTGCTAATAGGAAAGGCTTTTTTTGTTGCTGTTTTCTACCGTTGACCTCCATCCATGTTCCCCAAGAATGAGAAGTCACTTCCTCCCATGGACTCTGATCTAGAGAAACAGCTAGGATTCAACTGTGAACCCTGGCGCCATAGCCTTAACACACCAAGTCATAGGATAGGCCTGTTAGCTCACAACTTGGCCCAGTCAAATATTTTATTCTCTTCTTGCCCTGTGGATCCTGTCCATCACAGGTAGACACATCTCTCTGAATTAGGAAATACAGTCTAGGTGGCATTTTGAAACCACAGCCCTCAAGCCACATACCTGGTATATGCTAGCATGTGCCTGATACTGCACATACGTGTACACGTAAAGTTGCTGTTTGATTCTATTTCTTTAATGGCCTCTCTCCCCTCTTCTCTGCACATATATATCCATGACCTCTGAAAGTAAGTCTTGTCCCATTACATACATCACCACCATCTGTGATTCACACACACACACACACACACACACACACAGAGAGAGAGAGAGACAGAGACAGAGACAGAGACAGAGAGAGACAGAGAGAGAGAATAGGGGCAGAAGTCTCAGAGACGGTGTTAATGAAGGCCCTCCTGAGGATTACAAGAAAGTTACTCCAAGTAGTTCTAATGGCATGCAGTAGTGGCTGTACCTGGGAATGAAGAGAAGGTAAACCAGTATTGGAGGACCTGATTCATTCATGATTTAAGTCTCTGGAAAGATTTCTCTATGTCATTCTCTTGTCCAGGAAAATTTAGAGCTTTCTTTTGCTTGGGCAAGGTGAGAGCCTTCTAGTCTCCAGGTCCTTTAAAGATAGAATGAAGCCTTAGGATTCACCTTTATGCCAAACACCCATGTGGATTCCAGCATCACTGGCTTGCTGATGCCCCGTTGGAGTGGAACACTTCAGGTTTCGTTTCTTACTCCTGTGCCTGCCTTTGTCCCATCACTGTCTGTACCTTTGTGGTGTGGAGTCTTGGTGCCGCTGTGTTCCCCACTTCTCCATGCCTCTTGGTTCCTGCTGAGCCTGCCTTGTGCCTTTCATTACCACGTTAACAAACTCGAGTCGTGCCTAACGAGGACGCCTCATACGTTATGCTAATGATCAAGAGACATGTTAATGATATTTTAGAAGCCTAATTAGTGGAATATATAACTATATGCAATTTGGTAATGGACTGTGACAACAAGTTGTTAAAAGGGGACTTGACAAATCCAGTTGCATGTGGCCTCAGACAAACAGGAGCTCAGAATGGATGAGTGGGTCTCAGACAGGAAGGTAGAAAAAGGGGGTGTGGATTGGGGTGTGAATGTCCGTGTGTGCCTTTTGGTGGGGTCAATCTTTCTTATGGGTAATGCTATATCATCCTTCCACTGTCCTAAAACCACAAGGCTGTCTGTAGCCAAAGGATTATTTCCCAATGTTTCTTAAGCGATTGCTTTCCTTCCCATTGATCACACTCATGTATCTTTGTTCGAAATGTTATTTTGATTATGCTGTTCCCCACAATATCCATACTTGTGATTTGTAATAGAAGATGTACACACAGAAGATAGGTTCTTGTGCCAGAAGGGGATTTTATTGTGTTATAAACCAGCAATCAAGACTATGTGAACTGGGAACTAATCAGGATTGTGTCTATCAACGTTGGGATCTTGTTGGTGGGACTGAATTAAGGAGTGATGTATGTAAAATCAGTCAGCTGTTTGAATGTCATATTCTCTCAGTGAATGAATTGGTTAGAGACAGATACTCCTCCATGCTGAATTGTTTCTGCGATGGGGACCCTGGTGGTGGTGGCGTTGCTGGGAAGATTTGGGAAATCTCTGCACGCACCCAGCATTGTAATAATGCCATGTACACATGAAGATATGCATGCACACACATGCAAACATACAGATAAATGTGCCTCTTAAAATTCTTTGGACGTGTGAAATGCTGTTGTGGTTGATGGAAAGCATCTTCACATGTAAAAGGCAGATTTCTCCTTTCCTGTCCTCTTTGTTTTCATGTGTAAGCTAAAACTTCATCAGTGGAAGATAAAACTGCAATGATTCTTTTTCTTTGGTAGTAGTAGTCCTTATTAATTTTTGATATTTTGAAGGAGATGCTACAGTCACAGAGACTGGGGACCTCTACCTAATCTATTGCCATCAGAACTGCTAATAAAAAAACAAGGAAAAAGGAACGAGAGAGAAGAGAATGAGAGAAAGAAAGTGGGATGGTGGTGGCGCACGCCTTTAATCTTAGGATACAGGAGGCAGAGGCAGGTGGATCTTTGTGAGTTCAAGGCCATCCTGGTCTACAAGAGCTATTTCTAGGACAGGATCAGAGAAACCCTATCTTGAAAAAAAAAAAAAAGAAAAAAGAAAAAGAAAATAAGGAAAGCATGTTGCTTTTATTTTAGACTGTGATTTAAAATTCCAGATAGTGTGTTTCGGAGGAGTTTTCACAGTGTTGTTCGCTAAGTACTTCACTGACTTTTCTTTAAAGTAAAAATAAACTTGGAGATCTATTTCCATAGAGTAGGAACTCCACCCCCAGGATCCAACAGTTTTCAGGGAAAGGATGCTACACCAGGCCCTGTCATGAAGAAACCTGAATACCGCAGTGCCTGGATGGTATTGCTTGGGGGCTTCAGCTCCGGTTACTAGCTTGCTCTTCCTGTTTTCTTTTTTCTGTAGTTAAAATGACCTAGCGGTTGGCTCACAGCATCACTGTTGAGCACCTAGCAAAGCCTTCAGAGGCCTGGACTCTCAGTGGGGAAAGTGTTCGGCTCCCTGATGGATAAAGATAGTTACAGACCCAAAGGGAGAAATGTATTTTATCAGCTTATTGGCAGCAGGGTCCACTTGTCACGTCTTCCTGGCTAGTCTTCCCAGCAGTGTGCCCAGCCCATCAGAGAAGACCTCTGTGTTGCTTTATTTACTGAGCACTAGTCCTGTGTCTGACCCAGTTCTGGGCAGCCTTCCTTTGCGTCAGGTTTTCTAAGGTGACTCCTTCTAATACAGTCCTAGGACACGGACCTGGGGCAGGTGTCCCTCATCGCACAGCAGGGACTTCAGCTCCTCTCCCTTTACCTTGTTGCTTTAAAGGATTTGTTTTTAAAATAAAGAACAACTATCTGTCATTCCACTTACTAAAGACATTTGAGACCTTTTGATGTCTTTATTTCAACATGGCCACCATCCATGCCTGTGCTAATTCCTTGGATAGTGAGGAAATTAATCTTTTTTTTTTTTGGGGGGGGGGTGCGGTTTTGAGACAGGGTTTCTCTATAGCTTTGTAGCCTGTCCGGGAGCTAGCTCTTGTAGATTAGGCTGGCCTTGAACTCATAGCTCACAGAGATGCCTGTTTCTGCCTCCCGAGTGTTGGGATTAAAGGCATGCGGCACCACCGCCTGGCTTGGAAACTCATCTTCTAAAGAGCAGCCACAGGCGTCTCTTTTAGAATGTTCCAAGGAAATCTACCTGAAAGCTCATTTTGAATACAGCAGATTTAAAACAAAAACAAAACAAAACTGATTTACGTGGGTTTGCTCTGTAGTGTTTTTGTCTGTGTCGTGCCTTCCTTCGACTCCCCTGATGGGCACTTTGCACACTTGGGTCTTCATTTTTAAGACTGGGATTCAGGAACTTTGTAAAATCCCTCCATGTAGCCTCTAATTTTTTTTTCTAATTTTTTTTTTATGATTTATTTATCTTTATTTTATGTGCATTGGTATGAAGGTGTCAGATCCCTTGGAACTGGATTTTCAGACAGTTGTGAGCCACCATGTGGGTGCTGGGAACTGAACCCGGGTCCTCTGGATGGGCAGTCAGTGCTCTTAACCTCTGAGCCATCTCTCCAGCCCCTAGCATCTAATTTTTTAAAATGATTTTTTTTCAATAGATATTTTGCTTGCATATGTATGTGGGAATGCCCACAGAGGCCAGAAGAGGGTGTCAGAGCCACCGACCTGGAGTTATGGTTGTGAGTTACTACGTTGGTGCTGGGAATTAAGCCCAGGTCCTCTGGAAGAGGTGCCTTTTGCCCCTACGATTTTATCATCCTCAGGCTTCAGATGAGCATCATAATTCATTCATTCCCTCCTCCCCAGTCTCCTTTTCCCGCAATTGTATTGATAAAGCACTCAATACAGCTCCCATCAGGCCTCGGGATTCTCCGGTTATTATATCTGTTCCTTTTTGAGCCTAAATAAAAATGAGGACCTGTTTTGAGGAGGAAGATGGAAGGGGGGAAAGTTTATAAGTGAGCCCATGGAAAAAGCACATTCATTATCAATGTCTTCCTCACCGTGGACTTGTTTGAAGCTAGGAAAATTAGCAGTCACTTTGAAGTTCGGCAGACCTTTCATCTTTGTGTGTTTGAGTGTGTGTGTGTTAATATTAAGTTGAGATTCTTTTTCTTGCCACTTATTTGGGTTTTCTGCTAATAATGAAATTATAATGAGATCCCTGATGGAGTTAAAAACAAAAGAAAGAAAGAAAAAACACCTCACAGGAATTATCCCCTTCCCCCTCCCCCTCTTTCAGCCTCTCTCCAAATCTACTCTGCATAATAGGGCTTTGTTTCTGCATCCGAGCCATAACTGAGGGGGCCAGGAGCTGGATGTGCACCCCTCCTTGTTGTTTGTAAGGAATGGACAGAAAACCTTGTCTGTTTTGCCTGCTTCCCAGGCCATTGTCGCCAGACCCCTGTAGTCTCTCATCCCTGCCACCCCAGATTGGGGCAGGGGAACAAAGCTAAGTACTTGATGCTTTTGCAGGGTGGATGATGACTTTATTTCAAATGTGTCACCCCCACCCCCACCCTCACACACAGACTTTTTAGATGAGTAAAGTGTCAGCTAGTATAGACGAGAGTTCTTTGTTTGGTAGAAACGTGTGTGTGTGTGTGTGTGTGTGTGTGTGTGTGTGTGTGTGTGTGTGTGGTGATTCTTGTAGCTAAACTTGCTGTGTAGTTAAGGATAACTTTGAACTTCTGGTCCTCCTACCTCCCAAGTACTGGGATTACAGGTGTGCACAACCACACCCAGGGAATGCAGTCCTGGGCATCCAGGCTGGACCTGTGAGGAGGCTAGGCAAGCACTCTCCACTGACCCACATCTCTAGTTCCCAGAACAAAATTGTTTCTGTAGTGTGCTTCCTTCCCTGTTAACTAGGACTTCCTCCCTCTCTGTCTCTTCTTTACCAGTGCTGGCTTTGAACAGCACCACTGGTTGTAGAGGTCCTATCATTCAGGCCTGAGCTTTCTTTATCCAGGCCTGGGTTTCTTCACATGGCCAAGTGGATGGAGGGTCTTTTTAAAGAATGATTATCAAAAAGGTGCCAAAGGCCGACATATACTCTAATTTCAAAAATTCTTACTGAGTACTCCGTTTCACACTGTAAGCCTGGACTAGCCTCAGATTTAGAAAATTCTTTCACAATCCAACCTAAATCTCTTCTGTTTTAGTGTTTTGTGTTAAGCCAAAGACAGCCTCCCACAATTTGCCCTTCTTAATACTAGAAACGTGGGCATCAAGAACAGACAAGATGGCATGTGCACTGCCAAGACAAGGGCTTCTTTTTGCATCTGCCTTGCTCAGCTTTTCTGATCTATGCTAGTGACCAATATCAGAGGCCAACTCCCCTCCAAGTCTGGGGTTTCCCCCTCTCTTCTGCTCACCATTAAACAGGTGTAGTAAAGCTGGGGAATCTTTACAGTTGGTGATTTTATATCATAGATCAAAGATCAAAGCAGAGGAATACACAGGAACCATAAAATTAACTGCTTTTTCAATTTTACAATGCTTTCAGTGATAGAGAATCTTATAAATTTAATATTAATTAAACACTTAGCTTTTAACCTCCTCCTGCATCTACTTTTGGCTGGTGGCTGGAAAAAATTAATTGGGCATCTTAAATCTTGCATTACTAACGCCTTGACAGGAGGGGTTTCAAAAGCACTTAGAACTCCAGCGGAACACACTCAGCGTATGTGTCTTGCCACTCACCTAATTGAAAATGCTTTTTTCCCCCTTTCAGGAAAAATGAACCATTTGCTAATTTTTTTAAAGGAGGTATAGTTTACGGTCCCTTTTCATAGCCTGAGCCTTAACTCGGTCCCTTGGCACACTTAACACTCCACAAATGAAAGCCGTTGAACTTCGATTATTATAAGCGCCCTATTGATTTTTCTGAGTGCGCTGGCACAGATGCGTGGCTGGCGATCGCTTGGCCTGACCATTGTGTCACCCGAAACCCTGTGTGCTCCAGTCAGTGGGAGTTGCCTGTGTCTGGGTGCGATTGGTAGGAGTTGGGACTCATCTAGACCTTGAAGAATTGGAGGTGGTGACACGCAATTCCCAGCAACCACATGGTGGCTCACACCCATCTATAATGAGATCTGGTGACCAGAGCACTATATACATAATAAATGAATTTAAAAAAAAAAGAATGGACCCTGGACATTATGTGGAATGGAAAGGAAATCACATATCGCTTAAAGCCAAGTTTCAAGAGAAAGGAAGCCAGGGCTGGGAAGATGTTTCAGTTGGTCAAGTGATGGTTATACAAGCATTAGAACCTGAGTTCAGTTCCCAGCATCCATGTAAAAAAAAAAAAAAGCCAGATGAGGCTCCGTGCCTCTGTAGCCCCAGTACTAAGGGGTCCAGGAGACAAAAGGGTATCCAGGCTGGCTGGGCAGCCAAGCCAGCCAATCAGTGAGCTCTAGGTTCAGTGATGGGCTCTGTCTCAAAAATCATGGTGGAAAGCAATTGAAGAGGAGACCTGACATTAACCTTTACCCTCTAAATACATATGCACACATCCACATCCACATATATATGTGTGTGCGCACGCGCACATACACACACACACACACACACACACACACACACACGAGGTAGGAAGTCAGTGTGATAGGGAAGCTATGCTATTCACATTTTCTGAACTCCGAAAGGGGACTGCTGTGACCTTTTGTGGGGGACAAGGCATCTCTCTAGTGGCCAGACAGGCAGATGCCCATGTTTGTGCTTTAGAATTGGCTAACCAGACGCAGTGATACCAATACATTTCATCTTGAGAGCCTTCTCACCTCCCTGATGAGCTTGGAGCATCTCTCCGTGCAGTCTTATTTTTCTTCCCCTTCCGCTTCATTCTGAAGTCCAGGACCAGGCCTCCGAAAGTACAACCTGGCTCCCTGCTGGGACCACAAATTGGAAGTTAACAATTGGGAATCATAGTAAATCGAGCGTGGGCCTCTGCCAGCCACCCTTCTGCACCTGTTTTGGTTCAGGTGACTCAGAGAAGACATGATTGCTTAGTGGGGAGGGGGGGGCTGTGGGGGACTTACTCCTAGCCCTGTGCTATGAGTTTACCTGTTTTATGAATAACTACACTTGGATAGATTTGGAGGGGGAAAAGTGAAGAAGTCACTTTCTCTTTCAAACTATTCTTAAGATTCTCTTCTAAAAGAGTTTCTTACAGGTGCCTTTTACATCACACGCATCTTCTAGTCTTGTCTTCTGAGTTGACTCCAAACTGTTAGTGTACAAAGTGATATCCCAGAGCATGTTTTTGGGGGTACGGTGAAGGACAGGGAACCTGCAGCTTTGTGGCCCTCTAACTCTGTTCTGGGCTCCAGTCATCTCTCCATGTGGGGCCTCTGACAGTCACCTTGATGGTCCCTAATGGCAGCAGGGAACATTTAATCCAGCTGTGAACTAATAAATGAGCTGTGGAGTCTCCACCAGGACCTGGAATCCTGGCTCTCTGCACCTGGCCGCTTTTGCTGCACTCCCTGGGAAACCCTCGCCTTCCCTCTCATTACAGCTGAGCTTTCTGAACCTTTTAAGAACTGAATTGATGGGATGTGGAATTTGATAGTTGATAAATTGAGGATATTGGTAAATTTAACGACTCTATTAGAAGATGGCATTGCCAAGATCAGGCCCAGTGTTTGCTTGTGTTTGTGAGTGTGTCTGTGGAGGTCCTTTATGTTTGTTACCTTGCTGTTTCCCTATCTGGATATATATGATATGTGGGGTGCTGTAAAATTTTTAGTGCCTGAGTTTGGGTTGACCGCCTTATTACTCACGAGTGAGCTATACAGGTCTTCCTTAACAAGTGGCAATAAAGGCTTTACAGCACCCCTTGCGCTGTCACATTTTTGTTTAGGCCACATATTGTCTTTTTCTTTTTAAGTCTCCCTTTGCTCATGTCCCTCTCAAGTACCTCTGTTGCCATGGCAACAGTTCCATCCTTTCTTAGGGTGGAGCAGAATGACATCCTCACTCCAGATCCTCCAAGTCAGTGCCGATTTGGGCTGACCGCAAATACTCAGGTAGGGGTCAGAGCTGTGGCCCCCGCGTTGGTCATCCGTGCCATTTCTCCCTCTCGTTGATGCCTGAAGTTCTGTGTATCAGACTTCCATGGCCACCTCCCAATTAATCATTCTCCGTGTCTCTGTGAAGCTGGCACCCATGTTCTAGATAGTAGGAGGAAATAAGCTAGTGTTAATTATTTTCAGTTCAGGTCAGAGGCGTGTGAGTGGTGAGGACATAGCCCATGCCGTGGCCATGGAAGTCATAGTTCAGTATATCAATGCTTGGTTTTCACTGTTTGGCAGGTTCCGAGTTTTCCAACTGCCTGTTTAGGCTCCATCCCTGTATCACGAGGTTTGCTCCCATGGCAGACTTTCCCTTTCCTCGGTGCATGCAATGTTAGTTAGCAAGAGAATCCTGAATCTGATCTAGTCCGCTAATTACATCTGTAGAGAAACTGAGGCCCAAAGACCATGTGGCTTGCTGAGGCCACATGTCATTTTGTCCTGCAAATCACAACCCACGTCTCCCTGCCTCTGCGGAGACGTCAGCTATACCACAATTAGTTGTTTCTTTAGAACAGAAATTACTGTCAAGCTGATTTCTTCTTGTGCCTTCTCAGCACTTCTGAACGTAGACGGAGACTTCCTGGAGGGACCGTGAGGCAAATGTTGACAGGTGTTCCTCCTAAATTCCCAAGCTCTTTTTCAGCAAGAGATCTGAAGACTCTTGCCAACTCCGTGGTAAAAGGAAGTGGACCTGGGAATCTGTTATCTCAGTCATTTTGATGGGATGCTTCTATGTTTTTTTTGTTGTTGTTTTTTGTTTTTTGTTTTTTTTTTTTTTTTTTTTTTTTTTTTTTTTTTTTTTGGTTTTTCGAGACAGGGTTTCTCTGTGTTTTTTTTGGAGCCTGTCCTGGAACTAGCTCT
>NW_004949173.1:666075-684671 GCF_000317375.1 Microtus ochrogaster | reverse complement strand
TTGGTTTTTCGAGACAGGGTTTCTCTGTGTTTTTTTTGGAGCCTGTCCTGGAACTAGCTCTGTAGACCAGGCTGGTCTTGAACTCACAAAGATCCGCCTGCCTCTGCCTCCCGAGTGCTGGGATTAAAGGTGTGTGCCACCACCGCCCGGCAAGGGATGCTTCTATGTTAAGACTACATATGTGGCCAATCTTTTGACTACTTCTTTTATGAAAGACAGTAGGAATGAATTTCAAAACCCACAGGGGATACAAGAAATATGACCAATCAATGCGTGGTTTCAGAAAAGTGATGAAAAACAATGTAAATTTTTGTTTTATGCTTTGCAAAAGTCATTGAAGAAGCCAGTGCTTGTGACCAATTGCTGAATGACTGACGTTAATGAATTTAGATCTGAGAGCACACTGCTACAAACGGACACAGAAAGAGTGATTGCTTCGTTCCTGGGTGGTAGGAAAGAGAATCCTAATCCTGAACATGATTTTCTTTTCTGAGTTCCTAAATCCGAGTGGGAGATTTTCTGTGGATGAGTAAAAAGCCAGTTAAGGAGATGTACGAGCTCTGCTTAGGACCTTGCTCGGACGCTTCCACTCTGCAGCCCTGGTGTGCTGGTTTCTATATGGGCTGCCTGCAGCCATAAGCAGTTTGCCATTTATACTCTCAACCTAGAAAATGGAAATGTGCACTCAGTGTCTCTTTTCTGTTACCCAAATAGAAAGAAAAGAGAAAGCTGCTCTCCACCGGGTTCCCGTCAAGCAGGTGGAGTAAATAGTATTTGTAAAGAACACAGAATGACCCTGACAAGGTTGGTATTCCCACTTGACAGATGGGGAAACCAAACCTTAGAGATATTCAATGAATTGCCCAATCTCCTCTGACTACTAAATGACATCCAGGCGTCTCTGATTTCATAGTCCATATTCTTTCCTGTGAGTCACATGGCCCCACTAGGCACTGGGCAATTATTCTCTTGTGCAATCTTGGATCTTTGCTTTGATAACGGGCTTAATCATCCCTCTACGACTCATGTTAAAATGAGAGTGACGTGCATTTGGCATCATCACGGGAAAGGCGCAGTTGGCAAGGCTCTAAAGCCACCTTTATCAGCTCCAGCAGCTTTCTTCGTCCTTCCATGTCCCCGACAGGGTAGATTATGAAATAGCAGCACACGGGTTGTGTCAGGGCTCTGAGGACCTGGCAGACATTGTAGCTGTGGGGTAGGAAGGTAAAAGTGGAGGAAGGAATTGAGAACCCTTACTAATACACAAAGCGAATGATTCTGTATCTTGTAAGTTGATATTTGTTGTTCGTGTGTATGTCTGTGTGTGTCTGTGTGTAAGTGTGAATGAGTGTGTATTCACAGGGGCACACATTTGTCCTTGTGTGTAGAAGTCGGAGGACAGCATCATGGTCCTTCATCAGTAGTTGTCCATCCTGCTTTTATGAGACCAGTCTTTTTCTGACCTGTAGTTCACCGAGTTTGGCTGGCCATCAAGCCTTGGGGATCCATCTGTTTCTGCCTCCCCATCTCTGGGATTACAAGCATGTGTCACCATGCCCAGCTTTTTTACTTAGGTTTTGTGGATAGAACTCAGATTCTGAAGCAAGCAGTTAGTTCACTTAGCTCAATGAGTACAACTCAAGTCTCCTTTTCTCTCCTCTCCTGCCCTCCCCTCCCCTCCCCTCTTTCCTTCCTTTTTAGATATCTTTTAGAAGCTGCAATCTGGCTAAGGTGCCAAAAGAAAGTTCAGATTAAAATAAAATAAAACGAAGGCAAAAGAACAAATGATTTTTTTCTTCAGTATTCAAGCTGGGTTTTTTGTTGTTGTTGTTTGTTTGTTTGTTTTATTTTGCTTTTTTTCCTGGAACAACCAAATGGTGTTTGGACATGGAGACACCAGAAAACAAAATTCTCAGATTCAACTGATGAAGGCATGGGAGCTTCAGAATGGGCAAACATTTAAGTAAGAGAGGAAAGTAAAAGCTGTCATTCTGCTGTGACCCTGGCACAGAGATAAATCACCCACCATAAAGAGTGACAAGTCCACTTACTTAATTCATTATTTATTTTAGTTATTGGAGCTCATTGCTGCTTAGCCTCGGGGCATATTTACAAGTGTGATGGGAAAAAGACAGCCCTGCCATTACTGTTTACAGTCTACAATAGATAATATATAAACAAGATGTAGTGTTTTTGTAGAAAGACACTTGCATCCAGATAGACCTTAAACAAGCAAGAATGAAACAGCACAGACTTGAAATCACAAACTTAATGATGCTTTTGTCCCAAACCAAGGGACAAAATACAAATGAAGGAATTGGAAATGTATTTGGTCCATGTTTGATCATTTTTGTGTATTTAAAAAAAAAGAAAGGAAGATACCCTCTAAAGGACAGTCTGCAGCAGAGTCAGGGACCAGGCAAGCAAAGCTGTGACTTGCTTATACTACGAGCCAAGCCTGGGTAACACTCAATAACACCCCTCACCTTCATGGGCCACCAGCCACAGAGAGGCAAATTAGAGTGGTGGCATAGCCACAAATCACAGACTGTTGTTAGATTCAGCCTGACCCTTAGCATCATTTTATCTGAGTCCTCTTGGATTTAATGTGGTTCCCTTCACACCGTCCAGTCATCTTTGGACAAATACAGATACTGTTATTGTTAGCACCATGATTGCTCCGCCTGACCTATGACCCTTCTGCCCTGAACCTGTAGGACCTGGCCGTGGCTGAAGCATTCATATCCCTTTCAGCACCTTCCTGACATGGCTGGACTAGGGTAGACGTTGTCAAGAAGGCGAGCATCACTTGGTGCTCCTCCTGTTCCAGCCCCTTCATCTTTATTATGTATTCCATCTCTGGGAATGCCACCCATTTTCCTCGGTGGTGGGGGGGGAGTCTCTTGTGATTCCAGTGGTGAAAGGTGGGGAGAGCCGGAGCAGCAGCCCTCCAGTTCCCGGCGTGGCCTTTCTTCTCGTGGATGTGGGAGCAGATGGAGAGCCATCTTCAGTGACCTTTCCTAGAGAGATTTTCATAATCTATGGAGAAATGTCATATCCAGATAGAATGTGCTCTCTGTCCACCATGGATTTGACACTGTTTGCATTCTATTTTTTCCTTCTTTCAATTTATGATGTTATCTCCACTCCACACACACAAAAAAAATAAACCCAAAACTAAGAGTCTTTATCAAATAACACACAAAATGGAATTTGTACTGTGGCCCCTTTGAATACGGCATTTATTGTCCAGAGGGTGTTATCCTCATTAATGCTGGCTCCAAGCTTGGAGGTAGTAGAAAGGGCAAAAGTGAAGACACAGAAGATAAAATTAGGATGATTCTAGAAACCATCTGGGGAGTCATTTAAAGTGTCTTGCTTGGCCTAGTTATATGGAGATTAAAAATTGGGAGATGCTTTTAAAGTCCTCAAATTTGCTGGCATCAAATAGTTGACCAGTGATGTATTGTGTCTCAAAATCAGTATCTCTAGTGCACTGGGTACATTTTCAGTGTAGGATATTGTCATCAAATGAATGCTACTTGCTTTTTCTTCAGGACCCTCTGGCCTTTGCTTCTGAGACCCTGAAGAGTCCCACCATTTCCTACTGCCAGCATTGTCCTCACTCATTCTTCTTCAAGGGTCTCATCCTGGGCTGTATCATGGAGCTGGCAGACCTTGAATGAAATGCAGCATCATGCCACCAGGGCAATTCCCTGCAGATGTCACATGGCCCTGGGGACAGTGGTCCATAGAACACAGATTCTGAATAGTTTGCTGGAATTGGAATCCCAAGTCTTTTCTTCACATGTGGAGTGATTTGGTCATGATAATTGCTTTAATTTCCTAATCCACATAGAATAATGTTGGAATCTTCAGCCTGGTACCCACTTCATGGCAAAGTAGGTCTGCCAGTGTCTGGCACCATCCTTTCCCTTGAGCTCTGTATCCTCGTTGTATGGAAGCACATAGGAAGCAATGAAGGTAGTGCCTGACACTTGTGCAACGCCATAGTGGATTTGGTGTTAAGCTCTATTTCCTTTTCCCATTGCAGTGCTCTTGGAAGTGCCTAAAAGTATGCAACTTAATTTCCCGTTCCACTGAGGACAGGGACTTCTTGGAATTGTTCTGAGTTGACATTATCCACTTCTGCTCTGGATCTTCTTCTACCTAAGATCTACTTCTGTTACCTAAGATATTGGATCTTAGGTAGATATGTTTTTGTTTTCTTTTCCTTGAAAACTAGTTTCCTATCATGTGAACACGCCATTGGTGCCAGCCTTGTCTTCTGCACTGTGCACAGAATAAATCAGTCCTTTTCTCCTTTGGGGGCAGCTCCTAAGCTTCTCACTGAGTAACTCTTCTCTTAGGTTCAAGGTTTATGAGCTCAAACAGTGGCCTTTCTGGGAGATCTAGCCAAAGACTCTTTGGGGTTTGATGACTCTCAAAGACTGAGTGTGTCAATAGCTTTCTTCAGAACCCTGCCTAGTTCCATGCCAGCTCAAGCAGCCCCAGACAATAGGTAGCTATAGTAATAAAATTCATGGGGAAAAGCTGTGGAAAGCCAAATCTGCAGTACTCTACTTAAGTTTCCAAAGGCTCTAGGAAGAGTATGCATCTTGAGTTTGGTCAGTTGGTTAGCAGTGTCTGAACAAGGCTCGTAGGACAGTGCTTAAAGTCTGTTGGCTCTCCTAGAATTCTGTTGAGTTTCCTTTCTGGAATATGAATTGCCCAAATTCATTGACGCATGCCTGAGCTGACTGGAAGCTTCACGAGGAGGAAACTTCAGCTCTCTGTGTACCAATTGTTTGAAATATTTAGTCGGGGGTCTCATCCCAGCCCCCTGGCTTCCATCTTTGGAATACTGAGCAGGAAACTCCTTTTCAAGCCCCCTCCCTGGGAGTTGCCTTAGTCCAAACTCCACCTCTAAGAAAGCCTGCCAAACAGTGACCCCAGGGAAGGTCAAGACCACTCTCACAGGCTACTATAATGGCCCCCCCAGAAAATATACACATGTTCACCGGGTTTAGCATGGTCTTCCCTTTCCCCTTTTCCTCTCTCCATGCTTTCCCAGGGCCACCCGGGAGCATTGCATTAAACATGGCCATCTTTTATTCGGTCTAATTTGATCTGATTGGAATTATTTGCGTCGGCCGAGAGGCTCATCTTAAGAAATATTCCTAAGACCAATGCCTTCTCATGGTGCAACAGCAGCTGTCTGTTTGTGTACCAGCACCATCCCATGGTGAAAAGGTTGTTTTTGTTTGCTTGGTTGGTTGGTTAGTTGGTTTTGTTTTTTGCTTTTTCGAGACTGTGTTTCACTATATAGTTTTTGATGCCCTGGAACTCACTCTGTAGACCAGACTGGCCTCAAACTCAGAGATCCACCTGCCTCCTGAGTGCTGGGATTAAAGGTGTGTGCCACCGCCACCCTGGGCCAATGGTTGTATTTTGTCTAACATACCTGTGAGAGGTTAGCTATCCCCCTTCTATCTCCGACACTGTCCAGTAGTTCTGTTGAAAGAATGATTGATACCTCATTTATTTCCCAGCCTATCAGGACTTAAAAAGGTCTAAGCTTGGGGCTGGGGGGTGCTGCTGGCAGCATTTTGCTAAGTGCCCAGTAGTATGAAGCTTAAACATGGGTTTCCTCTTGGATCTGCCCGCTGGCCCCACTGCCCCCGGCAGCATTCTAAGTGACTAGAGGCCTTGCGGTTGGTCAGTGGAGACAGCAGCCCTGGGTTGGCAAAAACTCCCGAGCTGTGTATGTATACTCCTCTTTCCTTCCCCTTCACTGAGGCAAGAGACAGAGCTTGGAGAAGGGCGAAGAGCGTCTGGGGGGAAGGGGGGGGTATTGTGAAGGTGGGGGTGGGGAGAAAAGGAGGAACAACTGTAAAAAATGTTAATTTATTAATCACTGAATATATAGCAGTTCATCTGCAATGCTGTTGCCATGCCAACACCCTGGGAGTTTACTTTCTTAATCCAAGAGAGGAGCTCTCGGTCCCCTGCTCCCCTGCTGTGCCATTTGAATTTGCTGCTGCCACCGCTGCCACCGTGGTATCTGTTTTAGAAAATGGGGGTGGGGTGGGGGGGAGGGGGGATTAGGCTCAACCACCAAAGCAGTCAGATGCAAAGCAGTGAGAGGCCTTTCTCAGCGCGACTTAGTAAAAATGACACAAATTAATATACTCTACTTAAACCAGACCAAGATTAATGGTTCTCTTTCAGTGCAGCTTAGCCCAACTGTCACTCGACAGGCGTTTGTCGGACAAAATCAACACTAATCAACATTTATTCGTCTCTTGCCCTTGGGTCTGAGGAGCGCGAGCGGGCTGCGCCATTCTCCTGCTTGTCTCGCCACGCTTTTCACCCTCCATCCAGCTCCGCCATATATCACCCTTCCTCCGGGTGCCTCTGCTTGTCCGCATCCACAGACTCAGCTATCAGGGTACATTAGAGGCATGATAGATTTTCTGTTTTAATTTACATCTATTATATTACAACATAACAGAATTTTGATTCAGTAGAGACCCATGTCTCCTATAGCCAGACTCCTTGGGAGTCTTTTGCATTAACTTATTAAGGTTTGTTAGCTGTAGTTTCAAATAGAGACTCCAATCTCTCTCTCTCTCTCTCTCTCTCTCTCTCTCTCTCTCTCTCTCTCTCTCTCTCTCTCAAGATGTCTTGGTGCACCTTATTCACAAACACAGCTCATTTTCTCTACACTTAGCTTCCTGTGTAGATCACATGAGGCTGGCTGAGTTCCTCCCTTACTTTCTGATTGGACTTTGATCAGCCAACAATGGGAGCCGGGAGGGAGCTCCCCCTTCCTGCCTGGCCTAGGGAAATGGCCTCCACAAACCAGCAGCCCCCCCACATCCCGGCTTCAGTTCTGGTCCCCAGCATCTTCTTTTCCTTTTCTTTTCTCTTTTGATCTCAGTGTACAGTTAGCTTTTATTTATGTTGAAACATATGTCTCTGTGGAGGGGGGGCATGCAGAAAAGAGGGAGAAAGGGAAGCGGCTGGGTTAGCCACAGAGGATCTTGTTGAAAGGATGACTGAGGGGGGTGTGCCTGAACAAGACTGCTGGCTTTCCCCATGGACTTCCTAAATGCTTATTCCTGCTTGGAGCCGGTGTGTGCACCTCACTGGTTTGCAAGCCTGTGGGATCTGCGTGTTTGTGGCTCCCCTGCAGGGTGTCTGTCTATCTTACTTATGAAGCTGCGTTTTAAAAGTGCATTTTTGCTTCTAATGTGTATTTTAATTTAAGATTTGTGCAGCAATGGCTTTGATTTTTATTCTCTCCTTTTGTCCACTTCTCCAGCATTATAGCTCTGGGCACCCATTTTATTTCTTAACATAGTATTCTTGGAAGTGTTTGGTAGAATTGCTGGCGTTGGATTGTCAACCAAACCCCACTGTGCTTTAGCTGTCTGGTCACCTGTGGAGAAGGACAGAAATTGTCCCATCTGCTCATATCTTTCAACCTTGTATTCTTTTCTACATGGACACTGTGGCTTTGTCAAACCCTCGGGATGACTGTACACCTTCTTTCTCAAATTGCCCACTGCACTGCATCCCCTGAGCTCATAATTCCTCCCACTAAGCTGGTGCTTCGGAAGAGCAGTGAGGTTATCTTGTGGTCAAAAGACAGAGAACCCTGGGGCTGGGTTGGGGATGTGTGGTTTGTGCATGTTTGCATGCGGCCGCTGAAGTGTGGGATATGTTAGGAGGATAGCTTAGGCCTTTCATTTTGGTTTCTTATTGCATAGCAATAAAGTAAATGACGCTTAGTATAACTCAGCACTTAGAGAGCTGTAGCTCAATTTAAGAAACAAAACCCCACCTCCAGGAGTTGCTCAGTATCTTGAGCTTGGGAAACTGACCTCGTTAATTTTAATGAGGGAAAAAAATCTCCAGCTGGGGCCGAGGAGAAAACGAAATACCAATGAGGTTATCACGTTGGGTGATCTCCCTGCATTCTGTGTGTAATCAGAATGGTGCTTAGAGAATTTTCTAGAGTTTAGAAGGGAATGCATATGCCCTCCATAGAAGGCTGCTTTCCCCAGGAAGCAAAGCCAGGCTGTCTATGGCCCTTCCTTGTGGGGTCATTTGAGAAGCTAACATTAAAAAGTTGGGTGCAAATAAATCTGAAATGAAAAATGAATCGGTAAGTTGCTTTTGTGGGCCTGGTAGGAAGGCCACAGAGCTCCTAGCCGAGGCAGTCGGTTAGAAGCGAAGGCCTCCTGAGTTCAAGTGTTCAGAGCTGCCCTGTGGGACCCCGGCATCTGGCTCTTTATCACCCAAGACAGAAGGTGGGTCGAGGGAGTCCCATTATTCAGTAGGCAGCTATTCAGTCTGAACAGCAAGTTGATGGCTTTGACCCTGCTCTTGAGGAGCTGGCAGATTGTGACCAAAGAGGTTCAAGATGACTAGAGAACAATTTTGCCCTTGCTTATGAGAAGCGTGCTAAACTCCGGGGACGTTATATTGGGGACAACAGAAAGAAGCATCACCCATCAAGGTAGTTGAGTGAGTGACTCTTGACTTTATCCTTGTCTACCAGATGACTGATTCTTGGGAGATCATTGCCCTCACAGGCTTTTCAGGAGCCTGGGGCATATAGACCAGCTTTTCTATGCCCCAAGGTTCGGGCTTGCTGACTCAGGCCCTTTCCCCATCTCTCTGGCACGTCCGTGAACTCAGTAGATTTGTGCAACTCTAGGGTACAAGGTCTCCACTTTCTGATTAAATGGGAACGTCGCGATCTAGGGACCATCTAAACATCAGTGGATTATTGATGAGGATGTGTCTGTTCATGAATGTGCATACGTTCCCTTGCAATTCAGCCCCTTCCTTTGAAAGCTATAAGATAGCAGTTAAGGGCACTTGGCTGTGTGTGTATGGGGTGGGAATGCTGGTTGCCAAGCAGCAGGGAATGGACATAATCATGCTGCCTAGCAACAGTGGCAGCGTGGTCACTTGCACAGATTTCTGTGGTTCTTCCTGTTTGATCTGTAGCAAAATGCAGATGGCTTCTGTGGGCCGCTCTCTGCCCTAGCCACTGTGAGACACAGGGAAAACAGAGACTCGGGAAGGCAGCTGTCCAAGTGCATGTTTTCACGTGATGAGTTGTCAAACCACCTAAGGCTGAGTGCTGAGTTTTGCATGGTTTCCCTTCCTCAGTTTCCCCTTTAAATCGGTGGGCACTTGCAGATTGACTTCTGAGCCTTAAGATGAATCTTAGAGGTGTGCCAGACTCCTGGGGGTGTTGCTTCCATTGATCCTTGTGGGACTGAACTCTACAAGCATGCATATGAAGCAGCCAGACATATGCATGTATATGTGTGTGTGTGTGTTTGTGTTTCTATGTACATGTACAGACGTGTACACCCCCGCACTCATGGCCCTTAAGTGACAGAGACAAATAGAGCATGATTGGAAATTTACACTAGGATGAGATCAAGAACAGTCATTTTTGCTGGTGTACCCTCTATCCCTCCTCAAATGTGACTTCCTTCCATGAGGCTGCCTGCTCACTATAGAGTCTACAGAGGCCTCCTAGGTCAGCGTGTTGAACTTCTTAAGTTCTGGTGTTTATATCCTTGGAGAACTGGAAGTGATTGAAACTGAAGGCTGAAGGAAAGTGTTGTTTGGCCATGAATGAAAGGGACTGAGCCTCTCCCTACCTACTCTTTCATCTCTTCATGGGGTGAGGAGCAACCAGAATACAGACTTGTCACTGGAAGGCGGTCTAGCATGTGGCTTTTCCACTTGAGGGTCAGTGCTCTTGACTAAGATGGGTGGCAATATCAGCCATACAGAGTAGGTTCAAAGTCATGGGGCCATATCCATATTTGGCTACCATTCTTTCGAAGTGGTGGTTTCTTTCAGCCTTTCTCTCCCAGCCTTATAAAGAGCAGGAACTCAGAAGAGGTGAGCGCTGCAGCCAACTTGGTATTACAGACTTTGGCCTCCTGGGTTTCTTCTTTCATCCTAGTGTCTTAAACAAAGAGCTGTCTTTGATGTGGACTTGGTTCACTGGGTATCAGGGAAATGTTCATTTATATTAGGTGTTTCTTTGGTGTGTGTTTGTATATGTTCATGTTTATATATGTGTGTCTATGGATATGGGTGCACAAACAGGTAGCAGTGGACATTGGCTGACTTTCTTTTGTGCGGTCACTCACTGAATCTGGAGCTCACCAGTTCACCTAGCCTGGCTAGCCAGTGATCTCCTGTCTCTGCCTTCCAAGTGCTGGGATTACATGTTTACCCTGCCATACCTAGCATTTTACATGCATGCAGAATCTCTGAACTTCAGTTCTCAGATTATATGGGGCAGGCACTTTACTGACTGAGTTACTCTCCAGTGGTTCAATGGTTTCTTAGCTGTTTGGGGTTTTTGTTTGTTTGTTTGTTTGTTTGTTTTTCCAGAGTCCATTATACTGGGACTCCTCCCATCTCATAGGTGATGAAATAATAGTCATATACAACAGTGATACTTGTTGGGATTCCTAGAGATTCTTGTTTTTAGATTGGACCAAAATTTTGTGGTCTGCTGGTAAAGATAAAGCCCCAGATAAATCTGAAGGGCAGAGAAGCACTGTGAAGAAGGGAGTCGGGCAGAGAACCTCTGTGAAGAAGGGAGTCGGGCAGAAAACCTCTGTGAAGCTGAAGCTTTTTGGACTTTAAAATTGTAAGATTGGTGAGAACTTTCAGGATGAGTCACGACATGGCCTCTGATGGGTCTGCAGGGATGAACAAAGCCTTTGCTACCTGTATACTAGTGTATAGTAGAAGAATGATAGATAGGTCCAAATAGCCAAGACTCAAGCATGGCCTCTCTCACTGAAGTCTGCTACGAGCCCTTACTCTTCAGCATTCCCAGCGACCTAACTCTCAGAGTGAGGCAGGTTTGCAATGCAGAATGGTTGGGGCTGGAGAGATGGCTGGGTAGTTAATAGCACTGACTGCTCTTCCAGAGAATACATACAGGTTTGAGTCTTTGGTCACAATCACCCATAATTCCATAATTCCAGCGGATTCGATGCTCTCTTCTGGTACACGGGTGGTACACAGATATACATGTGGGCAAAACACCCATACATATAAAAATAAATCTTTAAAAACAAAACGAAACAAACAAAACCAAAACAAATCAAAACAAAAGCAAAAATAAAAAACAGACTGGGTGTGGTGACGCCTTCCTTAATCCCATCACTATGGAGGCAGAGGCAGGTGGATCTCTGTGAGTTTGAGGCCAACCAGGTCTATAGAGCTAGTTCCAGGACATCCAGAGTTGTTACACAGAGAAGCTCTATTTCAAAAAATAACAAAAAATCAAAAGAGCAGAATTGTCAGCTTTGGCGGCTGGAATCTTATTTCTTGCACAATATAGATAACTGGAAATGGTGTGGAGGCATCAGCATGAAAGCCAGGGCTGGCTTACTGGCAGCAACTCTGTGCCTGAAACACAGGTACAGTGTCCTTTGGGCAAGCAAATGTCAATAGCTTATTCTCTCTGTCAGTGGAGGAACCTGAGCCATCAAAACTACAACCTCTCCAAGATAACTCACCTCCTGAACCGCTTCTCATTGTCTCTGCAGGGAGGGAGTACTCCTCCGATGGTCTGCCTAGCAGCCATTCTGGGGCTTAGAGATGCTAGGAGCAGTGTGTTTCTAGAATTCCACACCACCTGTTCCTTCATTCCTGTCCTCTCTCTGACTTTCACATTCCATAGTCACGTGTTACTGCAAACTGGTGATGCTGACCTAAGTGCTTTACTTGGTTAGAGGGGTGGAAGAAGATGATAGATTGATAGATGATAGATAGATAGATAGATAGATAGATAGATAGATAGATAGATAGATAGATGATAGATAGATAGATAGATGATAGACAGACAGACAGACAGACAGACAGACAGATAGATAGATGGACAGATAAAAATAGGGAGGGAGAGAAAGAGAAGAGATTGGTGGGGGGACAGAGGGGAGAAGAGGAAGAAGATGAGGAGGGAGAGGGACCAGAGGAGCCATAAAGAATGTGGCCTTTTTTGCCCAACCGCATGTCTTTGAAGAAGCCCAACAGTTCCCACTGTGGTACCTCAGAAACTAGACCAGTCCTGGAAGCCTCCTCTAGACCAGTAGAACAGTGAAGTTCTGTCCCGGGCATGCTCCCTCAGTTGCTTTCCTCCTTCGCCAAGGGTGGAAGTGAGCTGTCTCTTGGCTCTTGGTCCACACAGCTCTTCCACACAGCCCTTCTGTGGCCATTCTGAGGCTTGGTTGTCACCAGCAGTGGTTTTATGGTGAAGCCTCAGTTCTGGCATGACTAGGTGATGTTCCTTCAGCTGTTCTTGGGGAGAAAGGAGAACAGCAGACTTGAGGAGCAACTTTAAGCCTGTGTGCTCTCTTGGTTGCTCCTTCATGTGCATTTGAAGAATCCCATTTTTTATTTAAAGTTAGAGGACATAGCAACAGAGGAGGTTTTATTACCTGGCAGATTTCAGAGTATCCAAATGGTAAGAGAGCCTTGTGGGTACTTGTAACCTTTCTATGACAGCACTCCCAGGTTGGTCTTGACTTCACATGTGTTATGATTCTACCCAACCAGAATGGCTGGCACTTCCAGGTTCCAGGGTCACGCATGAGTGGAAAAGCCCTCAGGCAAAGGTTCTTAGCCGCCCTAGGGACCTTAAAAGGCCCTGCGTGCTGCATGTGCATGCAGCATGGTTGTATCATCTACGTATGACCTTGCATGCATGCATGAGCTCCATCATCTGCGTGTGCTGTAGCTATGTCATCCCCCTGTACGCATGCGCTAGGCAGCCTTTAAAAGCTGGATACACCATCTTCAGCCCTCTTTCTGCACACTGACTTCACCAGGCCCGTACACATCTCAGCTAATAAACTCCTAAGTGGGTTTGCTGCATGTTTCATGCTTCCTTCTTACTCGTGCACCAGGTAATTTCATTGGTGCCGTGACTCGGACGGACCGTTACAACATGGTCACAATGACTGGCTCAGCAGCTAACACCCTACCTTTAAGGAAGCCAGAAAACTTGATATATTTTAAACCCTTCATCCTCACACACAGCCCTGGAAAACTGAGGTCCAGTGAAGCAAGAGCCTTGATGAATTATGTAACATGTTTACTGGTTTGAGGTTATTCTCTCTCTTTTCACCTCACCAAAAATCATTACAAGACAGGAGATTACAGCTCAGTAGGTAGATTGCATTTGCCTGGCATTCGTGAGGCCTTAAGTGCCATTTCCAGCACCACATAAACTCATAAACCATGCTGGGGCAGCCCTAAAGTTCTAGCACTCTGGCACAGGAAATCAAAAACTAAAGGCCATCCTCAGCTACGTAGGCGCTCAGACCTGGCATGGGCTCCATGAGACACTATCTCAAAAAGACAAAAATAAATTCTCAAACCCCAAATTACTATATAATAATAGGGAGAATTTTAAAAATTTCAGAAAAAATATTTGAATATACGAGCTGTTAATATTCTGCTGTCCCATGAAAAGCCATCACTACCTCTGCTCACTACCACTGAGCTCAATTCAGTGGCAATTTCATGCCATTTCCACCACTGCTTCTTCTCTGAAGAAGACAGCATGAGAAATTGGTCATGGCCACACTTCAGAACAAGGGGAATTCAGTCCAGGCCAAGTCAGTCTTGAGAGACTCACTACCGTGGGGTGAATCTGTCTTGCCAACAGGCTATGACTGCCAAGAGGAAGTGGCACTAACAGCTGCCCAGGTGTGTGTGCCCCCACTGTTTGACCTGACCCTCCCCTACCATGTTTCTTCTTTTTTAGGGGGGTGGGTGCTCTCAGAATAGGACAAGACATCCAGGACATCCCTCACCTCTCTGCCCAAGCAGCACCCATATGTCTCTGGCTGATTAGTATATCAGAGTTTTTAATAGTGATTCTCGAACCTGCCAGAGGTGTTCTTCAGTGTGAGAAGCCTAGCATAAGGACTGGAAGCTTGTCCTAGGCAATCTTTGGCAGATAGCAAGTGTTTGGTCTGTAGTTATTGACTTGATCAGGTGCCTGAATCACTGTGACTCCAACAGGGACTTAGTGAAGATCCCACATGGTCAGGTGATGAGAGGGGGTAACGGAAGGTACCCATGCTTCAGGGAGCAAGTTGTCTACTTGTGGAGACAGGACTCACAAGCTCACTGTTCCACGCTTGGACTGCCAATGTTGGGAGAATTCTAAGGCAGCAGCCCAGCCCTTACTCTCTTCTCAGCCTGGATGTTTCAGATGAAAAGACAGAGAGGCGCATGTCTGCTGTGATGACGGTGATGTTTTATTTTAAGATGAAGTATGGAAGCCGCTGATTGATGGATTATAAACTGGGAGGTCCAGAATAAAGCTTCATTCTGGGGGCATCAGTATATTTCACGGGGAGCCTCCTGGGCATTAATTTTGCCGTTAATTTTGTTATTAGAGACCTAGCCAAACAAAGGGAGGTGGTGAAGCTCGGGGCTGATTTAACCTTGATGAAACAGTGATTTCACCAAGGATGATGTTCCCCATCTATCTTCATCCATCAAGGCAATGCTGAAATATGCTAATGAAGCCCGGAGATAGGAACAGAGCAGTGAAATGGGGCGTTGCAGATGCTCTCTGTACCCCCATGACAGGGCGATGCCACTTACTGTCCGGATTTAGTAGAAGATCCAGAGTCATGCTGACATGCTCTTAAGGAGAAAGGAGGAGGGCAGGTTGAGAGTTCTTCCTCACGGACAGGAAGGGCAGAGTTCATAGCACAGATTGGAAAGGCTAGCTTTTGGTGGAAAGGCTTGTTTCGCTAATTCTCTGACTGGTTTCTTAGCCAACCCATCCAAGAACCAAATAGATGGACTAATGCACACGGGCAAGCAGTTTTATTTGTAAATTCCAGCATGTGACCTCACTTGTGCCAAATCAAGTTATCTGTTACCATGCCAGTTTGCATTTCTGAATTTGTTTCTAAAGGAAAAATGAGCTAATACTTGTTTGTGTTTTTAAAGCTACAACCTGTTGGGTAATTATTTTATGCTGAGAAGAGTGCCAAATTACTTTTGTCTATCTTTAAAGTCCCATATCCCGTGAAGAAGTGACGTGAAAGCATATAATTTACAGGTGGGGTTTGCGGACTCTTAATATCAACAGTCATATAACTGAGGGTCCAAACCCATGTCCATGAGACCGCTAAGTCCTGACACAAAGCAGTAGCAGTCTGAGGACTATTCCGTAGAGGGTACCCAGGGTCCCTTGATGACTGTCAGGAGTGTCTCGGATGCTGTGAATATATGATTCTCCCATTGGTTGATGAATAAGGCTGTTTTGACCAATGGCCAGACAGAATGGAGTCAGACAGGAGGAAAAGAGAGAATGACCCCCTCCCTCTTTCCTTATAAGAGATCACATTGGCAGACAAGAAGTCATGACCTAAGGCTGGTACCCCAAATCTATTGGTGGAATGAATTCCCACAACAGGAGTGTCTTTGCCCTACCGTGTGTATGCTGCTCGGGTTAGTTCAGATTAAACCTCAGGATTCCTTGCCCACCGATGTTCTACATCCACAGATCTCTGGCATCAGAGCAGGGTTCTCTGAAAGATGGTCCCCCCAGATGGGATTCCTCCCATTTTTTGTGCCTTTCCTGAGTAGTTTTCTAGTTTTCCCACATCAGATGACAGACATTGGGTGTTTTGTTTCTCTAAATTAATCTTACAGGACTCACAATAAAATGTCTGTCACTTTAAATTTATTGTCTCCTTGTTCGTTTGCTTCATCCTGTCTGGCCACTCAGAGAGGAAGGTAAAGATGAGTGACATTTCATTCCTCTTGATTTGATGGCAATTCAGACTAGCCCATGTTAGGAGCTGTATGCCAAAGCCGGATAATCCCAGGAGCCTCCACAGCACCTCTGAAGGAGCCTAACGGACCCTGAGATGTGGGACGGAGTATTAAGAATTATACCGTTTAAGGTGCTGTTTAGGCATAAAGGATCCCCAAATCTAAAACATTGTAGAAGTTAAAGCAAGAAAAAGAGCCGGGGTACAAAACAGTGAAACAGGATGCTACATCACGTAGTCCCAGAGATAAACTAGGCCACATAAGAAGGTCATATTGGCCTTCAGATTCTGTTGGCCATTTCTGAAGCAGGCCTGCAGTTGGCAGCTGTTAAAGAGTTAATCACAGAAGACCAGGCCTGTGAAGGTTGTTGTACTGATCGGTACATCTTGCCAAAAGGTAGCATTAGCCAGTGAGCTTAGCCCTGGCCCTCTGTCTGGCCAGTCTGTCTCTCAGCTGCCCCTTCCTTTGCTTTCTAGACTCCGAGTTTGTGCACAGTAAATCTTTCTCTTAATAAAGCTATTTTTCAAATCTGACTTTGGACTGGGGACTGCTTTTTCTCCAAATGCAACAGCTGTTAAACATGGCGCCTTGGGCACAGTGTAGATCTCTTTGTTTAGTTTTGGGTTTTGCATATGAGCAGAGACGTGAAGGAGCGGGAGGACTCTATTGATTTTTTTATTTTATTTTATTTTCTTCCCTACCCATGAGGCAGCCAGTGGGTTTGGAAACCAGTCTTCCTTTCCTGCCAGGCTTCTGGGCTCTCTTAAGGATGAAGTCTATTGTCTCTTAATAGCCAGAGCAGGGTGTCCCTCATTCTAGGGAGATGGAATGATGGAGCCTGAGGTGTCAGTCAGTAGAGGTCCAGGCCTAACCTTTGTCCCTGGTCTGTCCTGACCAAGTGGGGAAGGTATTTCTATTCCCTTGCTCTTTTGGGGCCTTCTGTCAATAGCTCTGCTCCCAATGCACAGGGAGCATGCTCCCGGCAGGGGAAAAAGTTCACAAAAGAAATGAATTATGCATATGGATTTCATTTCCTTGATGAATAGGGAATCTGAAGGCCTAGGGAGAAAGGGGGGTTAGGGATAGGGAGTTGAGGCCGGGAATCAAAAAGACTTTGGTGCTAAAGAGGTAGGGGGGAAGGATGAGAGAAAGACTTGGGACAAATATTAAGGACAAAGTCAACGGCCCTTTGACGTAGTCGATGGCCCATTATTCCTCCTTCCATACAGGAATACATGGTCCACTGCTGGTCAATGTGCAGATGTGCCCCTTGGAAGATGGGAAGTGGTGGTCCTGACCCTCCTGAGTTCCAGTTTTGGGGGTTGTCTCTACTTTTCCTTGAAGAAGGAGGAATATTGAATTTGGAAGTAAGAGGCCTGGCTTTGGGCTCCCTGATGGACCCTGGGCAAGCTACTTCGTCTTTCTCAGCCATGGTGATCCCATCTGTAAATGGGAACTGTGACAACTGCTCTGTAGAAATGCCACAGGGACCAAACAGATGCTTTGATAATTAACCCAAAATGGGACTATGAAGGTGTTGTCATCTTTTCCTCTAATCTGTGCCTTTTTGTTAGTCCTTTATTTTTATTTATTCATTACTTAAAAAAAAGAACTTATTAATTTTTATTCAGTTTTTAATAAATTGGTTTTGTGTTTATGAGGACATTGCTTAGACATTCATGTGCACACATGCCTGGTAGCCGTGAGGGCTGCGAGAGGATACTGGATTCTCCAGAGCTGGAGCTGCTCAGAGATGACTTAGCAGTTAAAAGCACCTACTGTTCTTCTAGAGGACCAGAATTCCAGCCCCAGAACCATAGTGTGGCACAAAGAAACTTGTGCCTGCAGCTTCAAGGGGTATCCGAAGCCTTTAACCTGGATGGGCACTTGCTCATGTCCTTTGTATACCCATACACAGACCCATACACTTAATTAAAAAATAAAAAAATAAAAATCAGTCTGACGGTTTTGGCAAACTTGACTGCTGGGTCAGTAGTTAGTGCATAGGTAGTTTGATTAGCAGCAGGAAAGGCTAACACTGTCGGCCGCTCAAAGTGGCAACTGGAAACTGTAATGGTAAAAGTAAAAATGGTTTGTCTCTTAAAGAGACAGGACAGATCATTACAGAAACTACTTATGCTTATTTGTGAGGCTCACTCTCCCTGCTTCTGGTTCCAGAGAACCTGTGGATGCTTCTAGCTAGAAAATGTAGCCCACATGACCTCTTGCTGCTCTCTCTTCTCCATGGTTCCTTATTTCTGGGTAAGAAGAGGGTCACAGGCAGGGAACTGTTCTCAATCCATGTGCACACGTGTGTAACTGGTTCTCCTTTCTCCTGAAGACAGGGTCGCTAACCCTGTTTGTATTGCCACCAAGCTTTATTCCAGGCTGGCCTAGAACTCACAGTGCCCCTCCTGAGCCCTGGGGTCGTAGGCATCAGCCACTTGCCCAGCTCAGCTTAAGAGATGTTTTGACTATTTTAGGAGACCTAAATCCCACCTGAGGATTGAGTTGTTTGAGCAAGCCCAATCTTTGCCATGTTTCTTCTTTTTTCTTGACAGCCAGTTTACAACCTGCTCCTTTCTGTAGAAGTGGGTTTTTTAAAAAATACTTCCCCTTCCTGGAGAGGAGTGTGTGCTCTTGTGGGTCTGCCCTCCCTCCATAGGGCACAGTGCCACCATGTGCTCTGTAGAGTTTTCCTTCCTCCCTCCCTTCCTCCCTCCCTCCCT
>NW_004949173.1:654175-665975 GCF_000317375.1 Microtus ochrogaster | reverse complement strand
TTCTCTTTTTTCCTCTGGGCCCTGGGACAGGCATGGAGGTACCAGTCTTACCTTCCTGGCAGTGAGCAAACTCTGCCTAGGAGGCTCCGGGCCTCCCTCCCTCCCTCCCTCCCTTTCTTTCTTTCTTTCTTCCTTCCTTTCTTTCTCTTTTTTCCTCTGGGCCCTGGGACAGGCATGGAGGTACCAGTCTTACCTTCCTGGCAGTGAGCAAACTCTGCCTAGGAGGCTCCGGGCCTCTGCCTCTCAAACTTCAGTCTTTATACTGGAGTTTCATAGATTTTATTCGTTTGGCTTCATGGGTAAGAGTCGGCTTTTAAGAGCAGTTTGAAAGCCAGTGGTGCAGAGAATCAACCAATACCTAGTATGAATTATTTATTTGTTTGTTAAGATTTTCACAGTACCTTTTCTTTCAAAGCTCAGGGCACTGTATGTGGAAAACTTGGGATAGCATTTTGCACCAGAGGAGAGAAGAAGATGAGGGAATGCTGGGAGGGTCAGAGTAGGGGCAAGAACAAGCTCAGAGGGAGGTCTCCATATGCTGGAGCGGACACTGAAGCCTAGGGAGGTAGGCTGTGAAGAACCAAGGTCTGGATCAGGACTCCAGCCCTAGTAATAAGCTGCTATGCTAGTTTGCTCTCTGGGCCTCTTCCACGCAATGGTGGTGACCTGGTGACCTATGAAGCCCCTCCCAGGTCTGACATTTTAGGGAGACCATGGAGCTTTCCTTTGTAGGTGAAGCTGACCTAACCCTCCTGCCAAGTTGTTGAGGCAGTAAAATGGCAATAAAAACGCTTTTTAAAAATGGTATACATAAACCTTTCAATAACAAGCATATTTGCTATAGAGTGCTTCTCAACCCTGGCTGCACGATAAAAATCACCTGGGGAACTTTTACAAAATACCACCAACGCTTGAGTTTTACCTGGGAACAATGAAATCGGAACCTCTAGGGGCTGGCGCTGAACGTGTTTTCTCAGAGCAGGCCAGCTTATTGTGTTATGCACCGGAGTGGGTAAAATACTGCTCAGAGGACCCAGGGAGGACCAGGAGAGGAAGCGAGGTGGAGAATGTCTGAAGAAAGAGATGATGGCGAAGGTTGGGATGCAGAGTGGGAGAGGGACCCGCACTTTGGGGTTACCAGGCCGTAGGTTATTTGTGTAATACCCAGAGTCAGTTTGGCTCGTGTTGCTTGTTTTTCAGAGACTACAAGGCTGGAAAACGTCAGAAATGTTGCAGCATTCTCTCACTGCCTCCTCCTTACCTGGCATCCATTGTACCCTAAGGGTTCTCAACTTGTGGGTTGCATGGAGGTCACATATCAGATATTTACATTGCAAGTCATAGCAGTAGAAAAATTAAAGTTATGGAGTAGCAGCAAAATAATTTTATGGTTGGGGGGGTCATCATGTCATGAAGTACTGTATTTGAGGATCACAGCCTTAGGAAGGCTGAGAACCACTGTTGATGTCCTGCCAGGCATGTTCTAGCGATGGCATATTTTAAGTTTTACAGAGCGGAGCTTTGTGTTTCTTCTTCACTTTAGGGGGATGGGGTGTGGGCAGGACCAAGGCCTGGAGGGACAGAATAGTTAGAAAAAAAGCCTGCAAACTTCTCAATGGTGGAGGCAGGCCAGAGACTACTATCTCCTTCTAAATCTCCTTTTTGCACTCACTCCCTCTGCTTCTGAGAAAGAGGAGAGGCTTGTTAGTCAACACACTCTCTCTGATGGGAAAGCCTTTGGCTCTTTTCTTTCAGATTCAGATGAGGAAAGAAAGCTACTTCTGGAGCGTTTACCTTAGCAAGGGAGAAAGCCTAGGGGCAAACTTGTAATTAAACCTGGGCCAAAAGAAGTAAAAGCCTATGAAGAGCTTGGGAAACGTGATTTTTGTGACAGTGACTGCCATGCCTTTGGAGTCCTTGGTATGCTTCCTTTTCCTGTGACAGGCTTAAGTAGAGTCATCACTGTGTTCTTGACAGTCCCTTCGACTCATCTTCAGGTGGCACTAGAATGTTCTAGAATGTGCTAGCATTCAGTATCTATCTTGGGCCTTCAGGTCTAATCCAGCCCTGCCATATAGCTGCATTCTGTAATCACTCCACCTTGTGTCTTCCTGCATAAATGAACTGTGTGTGTGTGTGTGTGTGTGTGTGTGTGTGTGTGTGTGTGTGTGTCCATCCCTTAGCAAAGTGTAATATAATCATATTCTTAAGTTTAAAACAAAATTGGTCTTTTAGATGTAGAATACTCTAAGGTATTTTATAAATGTTCTCTCTTCTGGGGTTGCAGGACTTTAGGTTGGGGCACCAGTTCATGTGTGTACACACTGTCTAGAGAAGGAAGTGGGCAGGGCAACACTAGACTTTAAACTTGGGACTTCTTTGACAAATTGACATGTCCCTGAGGTTTATACTGACTGTCTCCCAGTCTGTCACATTATTCTAAGAGGTGACACAAACGGGCAGCTTTCTGGTGTCCGCGCTTTATATCTGCGGCTTGGAGTGGTTGTGTTTGACTGTTGCTTGCGTTCAGGGATGAGGCTTTCACTCTGCTACTGTCTACCTTCCCCATCCCAACTCCTCATGGCAAATCCTGCATCCAGCTTTCAATTTGGTTTCTCTTACCCCAACAACAGAACAGACTTAGCCGTCTGCAGCTCAGAACGGCCACACTCGGTCTGTTCTGTGTTTGAGTTGTGACCTCTATCTAGACTGCACATATTTTTTTTTCCCTTATGAATTCGCTGCCAGCCATTCTACTTCAAAAATTAGGAGGCCTTCCCTTTTCCTCCTGAAGATCATATTGCTAGCAGGAAAAGTCTACGAGCAAAGAAAACCCTCCTATTTGGTTTGAAATTCAGTACTGGTTTTGCTCACCAACATCCTTCCCAGAAGAAGCATGAGAAAGAGAAGCAAGATTCTGGGAAGGGGCCTAGAAGAAGGCCTTGCCTTGACGTGGGTCTGCATACCAAATACGAGGGGATGTTGCATTAGAGAAACCAGTGCTGGGTTTCACACTGATGCCAAGAGCACGCTTGGGGCTGTATGGGAGCAATCAGCCTCTTAGGTAAGTAGAAGAAAGGGCAGCTTTATCTTGGCGTCTATGGCTCAACTATTTCTATTAGAAGGGAAGGTAGCCATGATTTAGTTTGGAGATAGCTGTCTTCCCCCCTCCCCCCCTGCATTATGTGGGGAAGAGGCCATCACAGTCACCATGATCTTCCATGCCAGATAGCCTGAAATACAAACTGGCTTTGTCTCTTGGGTACAGGATACAGGGCCCTGTACACACCGAGGCTGTGACTCCTGCCGCCCTGGGGTCTAGGACATGATGCTTGAATGTTCTTCACCAGCCTCCTTTCCTATCCCTACCTCAAACTCCCCCCCCCCCCCACACACACACAGATTGTTTTTCCTTCATTGCCTTTTTTTTTCTTTCCCTTCCTCTATTCCCTTTGCACCCTTCTTTTCATCCTAGGATTCGCTTTAGTAACAAAACAAGAAGGAATGGAGTTAGGTCAGTTGAATGAAGGTGAGGGGAAGGGTGCTGTTCTGGGGGGGGAAATCAGTCAAGAGAGCACGATGGACTGGGAGGGAGAAAAGTCCCCTCGAAACATCACCAGGCCTGGTCCTGCCATCCCCCAGAGCACCTCCTTGTACCTTGCCACTGTGGAGGCGGGTGATGAATTTGGTTTCCGCCAACATTAAGCTGATAGATGAAATTTCCATGTTAAAACAATGATAATTTAATTGTATTTTCTTTCCGTCTTCCCCATCCTCAGGTCTGTCGCTCCCACCCTGTGCTCCCCCCCCCCCAGCTTTAGGGAAAGGAGGGGGTGAAGCTGCGGGAAGGGGGAGGCTTTGCAAGCTGTCGGTTTGCATTGTGCGGACTGGGAAAGGTCTCTACCTGGCTCATTTTGTCCCCTTTGCTTAGGCTGTCACTGCTGACAGTCCTCATGTTTATTTCATCTCGCGTGGTGGCTGTCTCGTTTCCCTACCCTCCGATGTCATTAGCGCACAGAGAGCGGGCCCTGTAGTGTTGAGCCTAATGAATTCCGCTGTGGCTGCTCTGCTCCCCGCCTTGTTACCAAAGCTCAAGGTGTCAAATTAAACCAGCCTGGAGAGAAGGGGAAAGTGTGGGAGAGAACTCCAGAGCAGGGAAGAGGGAGGCGCTGAGAACACAAAAACAGCCTTCCCAACGGTTGACTGGAGGAAGAGAAGCAGAGAGGGAAGTGGGGTTGAGAGGGACCCCAGAAACGGGGTGACTTCTTGGGACCAAATCCTGTTTCAGCACGTTGACACCCAGGACTCTCAGCAGGACCTGGTCCTTCTTGGTGTTTTTTTGTTGTTTGTTTGGTTTTTTGTTTGTGTTTTTGGCCTTGAGTGAGTCCTGTTGCCTTTTTCTCCTGGTTGATTTATTTGCAAGGTTTATGCAGACTGGGTGCCTTGCAATGCTGAATAAGAGGCAGGGGAGGTGCACGCGCGAGTGCGTGCGTGTGCGTGCGTGTGTGTGTGTGTGTGTGTGTATGTGTGTGTGTATGTGTGTGTGTATGTGTTTGTGTGTGTGTGTGTGTGTGTGTGTGTGAGAGAGGAACAGTGGAGGCCACACATGATCTCTCAGTTCAGTGCCTCTGATCAGCTCCAGGGAGGAGGAAGTCAGGGAGCTCTGCCAAAGGTCTTTCTCCTTGAAACCCCTAGGTCTGGGGCATAGTGATTCCCTTCTTTTCTACAGAGCCTTGTACCACTGACAGAACCTTTTTCTGCCTCTGTGTTACTGGCATTTCTCTTTGGAGCATTTTACTTGAGATGACATTAGTAGTGGCTTTCCATTTTACAGATGGGAAAAATGAGGAGGAGGAAGAGGACAGAGCTGGGAGAATAGGGCTGCATTTCAGGTCCGGTGTTTCCATAATTTGATGGCTTTTACTCCGAATTGCTAACTCCAGGTTTTAAGAGGTGGGATGATGATGGTGATGGTGATGGTGATGGTGATGGTGATGATGATGGTGATGGTGATGGTGATGGTGATGATGATGATGATGAATAAACTTATGGGCTTAAACAAATGCAAGCAGCTTCTGCATAGTGAAGTACGCAGATGGATTTTTTTTCTGTCAAGTAATGCTCCCATGTCTGAGATCTTGAGCTCTTTTACCACCCCATAATAAGGTCTCTTTTGGCCTTTTCTACTTCAGTTGACAGCCCCTCTCCTATACGTACACAAAACCATCATACATTTTATAGTTACACTCATTGTGCCTATTTAATTATTCAGTGAGCAGAGTCATATATGTATTAGCTACTTTTCTTGTCTCTGTGACCAAATGCCCAGCAAGAAGCACCTTTAGGGAGAGAAGATTTACCTTGGCTCCTGGCTGAAGTGAGGCACTCGTGGTAGGGAAGTCATGGCAGTAAGCCATGGGGCTGCTTACTCTCAACTTTGCAGACTGGGAAGTAGAGGGCCTGAATAGTGGTGGCTGAGTCATCCTGACCCTCAAGAGTGACCTTCATCAGTAAGTCACTTCCTCCAACTAGGCCTCTTTCCTTAAGGTTCTATGATGGCCCAATCAGTGCCAACAGCTCCGGACATTTTACATTCAGACTACACTGTGCAGTGTATAATCTCTAGTTTCTTGATTTCTTGAATTATCCATACTCTATCAATACCTTTGTTCTTTTGTTTTTAATTGTCAAGTACATGTTCTATTGTGGAAAAAAAACACAACAGGATGTGTTTATCCAGACATGTCTATAATTTTTTTCAGGAAAAAGAACTTTTTAATAATACTGTGATATTTAAGATACAAAGTTTCAAACACGCTTTGAAGCACTGATGTCAGCCTGGCTGCAGTGGGTTCAATGGCACCACCATGCTGCCAGGCAGGAGGGATGGCTGGTTCAGATGCGGGGTAAACCAGGCTTTCTGGTCACAGTGCTTCAACCTCAGCACACAATTGGTACTTGCAATTGTTTGGGGTTGATTTTCTCTTTGCTTAGAATAAACTCTCTAGTCCATAGTCCTTTGCTGTTTATAATAGTATCTCCCTCAACTCCTTTTTGAGAATTTTGTTGCTATTTATTTGATTTTTAAAAATCCTACTGGCTCTTCTCAGGATTAAAGCAGAATTCATTTTTGAGAATGAATTCTTTCCTTTACATCATTTCCTTTCCATGTAGTCGAATTAATTCAAGGGTGTAGCTATTTCTGGCAAAGTTACCTTAAACAGGTTGATGTCAGGGAAGGGTCCAGCACAGTATCCTCCTCTGCAGATAGGCAGAACTATTGTGACACCAGGACATTTTGGCACTTCAGAAAAATCTAACTTCCCTAACTTAGGACCCAGTGTAGTAACCTGAAGGAAGAGGGTGTGTGTAGTGCGCATTTCCAAGGCCCCTAAATGTTGTCACTTGTATAGACAGGAAAGAGACCTAGTCAACAAAACATCAGTCTTCCAGCTTTGTTGACTTCAAACATGGTGTGTTCTGTGACTATTTCCCTCCTCAGACCCTCCCTCCCCAAATCCAAGCCTCTGATCATCGCAGTCTAGTGGGAACGGGACCAAGAGGGAACGGGAGGATGGAGGCAAGAGAACTAACTGAATGTTAACTCTGACTTTAGACTTTCCCTGAGGCCATTTATATTTCCTAAAGAGTCGAAAGGGCTAGGGATGGAGATCTGGGGGCGGCAACAGCTCTGTTTTCTTCTTCATTCCACATTCATAAAGTCCATATGGAAAGAAATCCAGTCATGTAGTGGCTGCGGGCCCATACAACAAGGACTCAGTTATAGTATGCCAATGGAGAAAGCAAAGCAGTTGCCCAAATCTTAGCATTCATTTGGCAACATCATTGGATTGGATATAAGAAATAAATAAAGCAGCCCTTGTTCTCAGTGCTCGCAGAAGGGAAACGGTTTGTGGCAGGAATGGCCACAGAGGACATTATGGGTGCTGAGGAATGGCCCTTAGCATGGCCTGCATGTTTTACAGATGGCACCCTGGGTAGAACCACTGAGAGAAGGAGGCAGTGTGGTGGCAATTATCCAAAGGTTTCATTTGCTAATTCAAGATGTCTCCTCTGCCAATCCAGTCTTTGCTGCCCCTACTCCCACCCGCCTCTTTTGCACCTGTCTTCTTTGGGTCATGTGGTGTGGGAGTCTGGTCTGTCCCGTGTTGAGTGAGGAGACACAGCTGAGGTGGTGTGGCTGCTGACCACTCTCAGTCACCCGTAGGTGAATCCCTGTGTTCTCCCATAGGATTCATCGAGACAATAGGAACATGTCAGTCGGGTTCTTCCGGAGACTGACCTGGTGTTTGTGCTGGCTGCCCAAGTCATCAAAAGGTGACCTTTTGATGGTGGTCATCTGTTTCTGTTTTGTTTGTTTGCACTGGGCCTTAGACTTGTGAATCTATGTGCAATGTGCTATGTACCTGCCCTCGATGTTACTGCGCATCATTTTATACAACATAGATATATTGGTTTTATAATAAAACTGTTATAATTATTACAATAAAATATAAGGGTCTGTTGAAGTAGACTTTTTAAATCAATCTCTTTTTCTCTCTCTTAATAAATAAGCCCAAGGCTATGTTAAGAGTCAGCGGATAACTTGGAACAAGAAGCAGTGTGGTTATTTTTATTTTTTAATAATTTATTTTTATTTATGTGCTTTGGAGTTTTGCCTGCATGTATGTCTGTGCAAAGGTGTAAGATCTTGGAGTTACAGACAGTTGTGAGCTGCCATGTGGGTGCTGGGATTCGAACCCAGGTCCTCTGGAAGAACAGTCAGTGCTCTCTCTTTAACCACTGAACCATCACTCCAGCTCTGCAGTGTGGTTGTTTACCACAATGCTTTCACTGTTGAGGATCATACACAGAAAATCAGCCACCAACTGCAGGTGAAGAATGAACAGACCGTAGAATGTCAAAAGGTATCTTCAGAGAATCAAAATAAGATATCCTTATCTGATTAACTGAAGAGAAACTGGGCTGTTAAATTTCCTGCATTCCTCTTGGCATCTGTTGGTAGAACAACTCAATGCTAAAACAGTTTACAAAAGTACTGGCCTCATTCCTGTGTAGCTATGTAACTACCTGTGTAGCTATGTAACTCTGGCCAAGTAACTGAGGCTAGTATGCAAGCTGAGCAATGTCCCAGGGAAGCACAGTGTCCGGATGAAATCTCCGATTTCAGTACTGGAATCGAGGATCTTGTTCAGGTGAGCCTAATTCAGAAGGGAAATGCTGAGAGCATCGTTGAGGAATGTTTGTCCTCATTCTGGTTGCCTGTTAGAACTGGTTTCTTCTAATGCATTTAACCTGGGATTTACAGAGTCAGAAAGTTGAAGTCGTGGTAATATAATTCATTTCACTTGAGTTAGCCTTGATCAACAGCCTGCTAATAATGAGCACGTTCCCTTCTTGCCCATCCTTGGAACTGCATGAAAGTGCTTCTTTGAAGGATTTCACGAGTAAGTAGGTGGAAGCCAGAAGGATGGCTCAGAGGGTAAGAGCACTCGCTGCACAGGCATGGGGCACCTATGGAGCTCATCACCCAAGAGAAAAGCCACTGTGGTCATGCAGGTGCCTGGAACCCCAGCACCGAGCAATGCAGAGAGGGACAAGGGAATTGCTGGGGCTGACTTCCAGCATAGCTCCAGGAATAAGGTGGGGAGAGATAGAGGACGACAAGCCATGTGAGAATGTGCAGAGGCCCTCTGTGTACGTAGGCACTGGCAAATACATACACGTGTGTGTGGATACTACACACACACCACACTCACATGCAGAAGAGGAAATAGACTCCTGAAACTGCCTAAGACTGTAGGTCATCTGTATCCTTCATCCTCAACACATTTTGAACAGAGAACTGTCTAGAGCTTGGCTGCGATATGACATACCCTTTGATGTGGCTGGAAAATTTGCTGTGTCAACTTCAGATTGAGTGATGGACACAGAGGAAAGTGGGGGAGGGGGGAGGGACAGACTCTTGAGACATCACATCTGCAGGATATCACTGAGGAAAGAGGCCATGCATTGGTTTCTGTTCAGAATGTGGGGACATCTGCTGCCTGTCATGTAATTGGGAGATGCTTTTCTTAACAGTAGGTAATAATAATACAGTAAGCCAAACCTCATATTATCATCATGCATTAAAACTAGATTAATCAAAGCTATAAAATCAAAGTAACAGTAAATGCGTATGCAACACATTAAGTAATATTTACTCCAATATTAGAAGGAAGCAGTCATTTCACAATTATAGCATTTTTCACGATACCTGTTCCAAGAAGGAAGAAACAAGACACAATTCACACAAGACGCCCAATAACAAGTTAGTTGGGGCTGAAATGCGTAACACTGGCTGTGGAACACATCGTCTTGTTTGAAGTGCTTGACCTAAGTGGTCCCAACGTTTCTTTTGCCCACACCAGGATAGGATAGGACGGTCAATAGAAGAACTGCTTTTTCCTATGGTGGTTAGTACCTGTCTTGTCCTTCATTTCCTTTTCTGATGTGGGTGGCTTCATGACCTGCTGGTGGGAGCCTCTGCATCCCACATGCTGTGTGGAGAGGAAAGGTGATGGACAGTTCATCCCACAGTGAAGCAACCTTCCGGCGCCCCTGCCACTGCATGGCTGGCCATCCTGTCATCCTGGTAGCTTTTATGAGGGCCTCCTGCTAGGACACCTCTGGAGAGGTGCGTTCCAGCAGCTTGGATGTCACGGGGGGGGGGGGGGGGGGGGCACAAAGCCAGGGAACTGCGGCCCTGGCTCTTTGCTTTGTGGTGGGGGGGGGGGGGGGGGGAGGGTACGATGACGACACACATTTGTGTCTCACTGTTAGATGGATTTGGGGTAGGTAAAGTGCAGAAGTGCCGAGAGGCAGTGGGGTGGTGTACAAGGGAACCTGAAAGTCTAAGGCTGGATGCGTTCTGAGCTTAAACTATATATAATTCAAGTTATAGATGTGCCACAAATGGCAAACAGAAAAGAAACGGGGGGGGCACACAGCTCCCATGCAAACAGCTGGGTGTTAAGGCAGACACTGAAGTACATACCTGTAATCCTAATATTTGGGAAACTGAGATCTGAAGATGCTGGGGACAGGAGGACCTGGAGAGGCCTTATAGAGCAGCAGGTCTAAGTGAGTTGAAACTCAGTGAGAAACCTGTCCCCCGAATAAGGATAGAAATCATAGAAGAAAGCACCAAAATACCAGCCGTTAGTGTACACACACACACACACACACACACACACACACACACACTCAACAATTCAGAAGGGGTGCTTAAATGAACAAATGGAAGATGGGATTTGTGAAATAGGGGACAGAGCAACTTGGAAAGGGGCATCCTCATGCCCTTTGAGAGGACCTGAGCATTAAGGACACCCGTCAGCACTTAATGCTGGCCAGTAGCAGAGCCATTGCCGTTGGTCTTTGCTTCCCCAGCCACTTGGATGACTCCTTAGCATTTGGCTAGTTGGGGATACATCCAGCCTTGAATTTTGAAGAAGATAACCAAGCAGCTGGCTACAGATGCTTTGGAGGTGGCAGCAGGAAGCATCCCCAAGGCAAACCGGCAGCCCCAGTCTGCAGACAGACTTTCCACAGCAGCACCTCGTTCACGTCCTTCCCGCCTCTGCTTATTTCCCTGAATTTGACTCCTGGGCTTCCTGTTGACTCGGAGGCTCTGCCTATCTGTCCAGTAAATTCCTTTCCTGGATAGGTGAGCCAGAGTCCATCCGGGTTGTTTGCAACCCCAAAAAACCTTTGACTGGTGGAAAAAGTTAAAGAACAAAGGCGCTCTCAGAAACTGCCGCCCATAGGAAAGTGAAGAAGGGAATTTTCTTCAGGATAGGTTTTGGGAAGGGCAGGGTTTTTGGATGTACTAAATATTTCTGTTAGAAAATCAGTTTTAAGCAAACTGGAGAGGGATTGTACTTGGTTTTGAAACATAGGAGAATGTTGTCTAAACCCGAAATACTGGTTTTGGCTTTGATTGGAGCCCAGTGGGGGACCTTGCCTGCCTGGGACATGCTAGGGCCTGGAGCTTTGGGGAACTAGTGCTGGGTTTGCAAAGCAGCTGCCAGGAGGCCAGGAGTCTGGGCTTCAGCTTGTCGGGGGGGGGGGGGGGGAGGGGGCTGGGAAAGAGCAAGGGCACTTTAAGGACCTCAGCTTGGGACAAATTGTAGCATCTCTGCCCGTTCTTAGATTTTCTTTGCGTTCTCCTGCTGCTCCTGCTTGCTCTGTTTGCCAGATAAAAGCAGAGGCAGCTGGAGCAGCATCCGCAGTGGAAGAAGGAAGTGCGCTGTCTGGAGGCCGCACGTGGGTGGGGTGGCTCCTACTGCTCTTGCAGTACCTTGCTCAGGTTTTTGCTAGCTTTATTTTATCTCTTCAGACTCCTTTACTTTCCCTTTAGGTGTATAAGTGTTTTGTTCGCCTTTGTGTCTGTGCATCACGTGCTTGCCTAGTAACCATGGAGGCCAGGAGAGGGCAGGTCCCCTGGGACTGGAGCTGTGGATGGTTGTGAGCAGCCTTGTGGATGCTGGGAATCCAGCAAGGTCCTCTGAAGAACAACAAGTGCTCTTAACTTCTGAGCCATCTCTCTAGTCCACTGTTACTTTGTTTGTTTGTTAAGGGAGCAGCAGATCTGGTTTGATTCCTCTAACAGTTCCCAGTACCCAAGCTGTTCATTCAGCCCGGAAAACCAAATACAGGTTGACTGGGGTGGGGTCACACATAGGGAGTAAACAGATTTTCTCTCTCTCTCTCTCTCTCTCTCTCTCTCTCTCTCTCTCTC
>NW_004949173.1:636373-654075 GCF_000317375.1 Microtus ochrogaster | reverse complement strand
TCTCTCTCTCTCTCTCTCTCTCTCTCTCTCTCTCACACACACACACACACACACGAGGTCAGAGGTCAGATTCATCCTCAGTCACTCTCCACCCTATGTTTTGGGCCACAATCAGTCTCCTAAGGAGCCTGGGTCTTCTGGATGCACCAAGGCTGCCTGACCAGCACTCCCCAGGGATCCTGTTGTCTTCTCCCCACTGCTCTGATGATAAGATCTTGCCACCCACTGGGCCTGGCTTTTATGTGAGTGTAGAGCTCCAAAGTTAAACCACCCACAGCAGTGATTTCTTGGACTAAGCCACCCCCAGCCCAGGACATTTGCTTTGTTTTCAGTGTAGCGCTTTTATTGGACTGTTCTGTGCCTACAACTATGAATACAGAACTATTGATTTTACTAATTCTCTTCCTAGACTTCATGCATTCCTCCCCACAAAAGTCTTCTCAGCCCCTGCTTCCCCCGTGGCACCACTCACCTTGAAGGATAGCTACTTTACTCCCGTGCACTGCCAGGCTCAGACAGGCAGGCATGTGCTTTCGTCTTGACCAAATGCCTCATTGTCTGATTGTAGCTAAGCAATTTTAGTTTATTGTATTTGAGGGTGTGTGTGTGTGTGTGTGCGTGCACATGCTGTGGTGGAAATGTAGAGCTCAGAGTGTGTGCCAGTTTTGTGGAGTCACTTCTCTTCTTGAAGCCTTACATAGGTTCCAGAGATTGAGCCGAGTCTTGCTCAGCAAGTGCCTTTACCGGCCTTGGTACCCTCCAGCCGCCTTATTTAAGTTACCAGGAAGAGGGTGAAAAAAAAAATCGGGTTTCCATGTCTCTCCTAACTCTTCCTCACTGGACAGTGTTTTCTCCTTTACTCCTTCAGCATCCATAGTAATCAAAAGGGAAATAGGCACCAATGTGCTGAACATCCATCTTTATCTGAAGGTAGCAGAGGCCCTCTGGTCCAGTTGTCTGTAGAGCATACTGCCTGATGTTGCCAGCAGTTTCTGTCAGAGAGGCCTCCATGTCCTTGGGACACTGTGTCCCTTCAGTGTGGTCCAGGGTTTGCTAGAGATCTTGCTGTAAGCTGACCCTGGTGGATTTGGGGCATGGTGTTTTTGTTACTAGTTGATACGTACATAGAGGTGTTCTCACTTCGTTAATGCCAGCTCCTTTGTTAGTCCTTCCTGACTAAGCAGGACTGGATAGGTTGTTTGTGGAGTGGAAACAGCTACCCCGAACACCTTAAAGTGTACCCTACAGAGAGCATCAGTTGTCGGAATGTTTTCTCCTTGAACGCTCTCCAAGTCCTAAGAAATCGATTCTTCCCAGAGATGAAGGAAGAGTCTTTCATGAAACAAATGTCTTAGTCTGCTTTTGTAAGCTTCACCCGGACCAGACTTCAGGACTTCTGTGAGACAGGGGTTACGGCTTTTCTGTCTCCTGCTCCCTCACAGGCTTAGCATTCTGTAGACGTGTGTGTGTGTGTGTTTGTGTGTGTAGGGGATAGGATTCCTGTGCAAACATTTAATCATAAAGTTTTTCTTCCCCTTGATCTAGAAATAACTCCCTTGCTTCTTTATGCTATTGTGAGCATCGCTACGAAACTCTACATCTCCAGAACACAAATATTTTCAAGTTCTCTGGGGTGTGGTCGCTGCATGGACATTCACACTAGCACAGCCTGTGAAAAGGAGTCCTCCCCAGCTTTGCAACCTTCCTATGCTTTCCCAAATGCCACAGCATTAGACCTGCGGCAGCCCAACGAATGACAGAAGCAAAGAGATATTTCCAGCCCTTCCTTCGGCCCCCTCTTCCTCCCCTCTTCCCAGCTTCTTTTCCTTAGTAAGTCTTTTATTTGAAGGCTGAGTTGGAAAAGACGGTATCTTTGTGAGCACTTCTCCCTGTGGCTGCAGTATGACCTGGTGTCATGCTGGTTCAGTGTTAATGTGCTTTGGGCTCTGGCCTGTGAGCTGGCCTGGTCCAGATTGCAAATGCAAGATACCTATCAACGTGCTGTGTGTTCTTTAGAAGTAAAACTATATCAAAGATACTTACATTTAATGAGATGATTGCACCTGTCTGTCATTGCAATTAAAACATTTATGAGCTCCTCAAACACCTTGCGGAGTGCTCCTGGATGTATTGCTCTGGGTAGGAAATCCTATCCATCACAGCGCTCTGCAAATAATTGTATTAGGAAAGCCTGGTGAAGTATGTTGGCACCTTAAGTAAAATATCAATTGCCAGGTAAGTTTGGGGTGAACCCTAGGCCGCCTGTCATAGTGCAGCTATGACTAATCAGGTGGTTTCAGCTAATTACTCTTCCCCCGAAGTCGAGTTCTGAGAAACTCAGGGTTGGTGGTCCCCTGTGTGGGAACTTACTCGCCTGCTGAGTGGGGCCAGGTGCTCCACTGAGGGGTTTAAGTAGCTTTCCCCAGTGTGACAGACAGAGCAGAAGGGCCGCTTTGGTACCAGAGACACCGCCACCACTGGCTTGTGTTGAGCCACCTAGCATTGATGTTATGCAAGCAAAGGAGGTGGCTGTGTGGCAAGGAGACGGACGTGCACATCTACCCTGGAATAGATCAGGGGAGGCCAAGTGTCTCTGATGCACTAAAATCTCTCTGTCAGTATCGTCTGACATGAACCAGGAGGTATCTGGACTTCTGAGATGGTTTGCCTGCCTCTGTCAGGTGAAGATGTTTATCGGGGCAGTTGGTGGCTGCCCCTCTCTTCAGATGTCCACACAGCTTTTGACATCAGGTGGTGGCAGTGTCAAGGCCAGTCATTCTGGGCACTAGCCCGTGTTAGGGCTTTGGGCTCCGGTTGACTCTCCATCACGAGAGATAGGTCTGGACCCCTTCTGGTTGTTCTGTGGTTCCTGGTGGTCCACATTTGGGATCTGTCTGCTAGAAGCTTCAAAAAGAGACTGATGGTATTTCAAGGGCTAGAGTGAAGTTGTGATGAGTTTAATTCTAGGATTTTTTTCTGTGCAGAAAGAATTGATTTCCTGGATATTTGACATTGGTCACATGGCAACAATATTGTTCAGAAATTTTAGCTTATCAAAAATAATCCATGCTGACTACTTGAAGCAGAATAAAAGTTTTATTAAAGCACATAGTGTATAAAAAAATTTACAAGGTAAAATAGGTGGTCCCATAGGCTATTTAGATAGTCTGATATTTAGATAGCCCTGATAGTCTGTCTCTATAATAATGAGTTGTACCATGGCGGCTTCTTTACTCCTGCTGCTCTGGCAACCCAGACAGATGCTCAGGACCTGGTATTCTCCAGCAGTGATAAGGCTACTTCTGCCCCTATAGAGGTATGTGTCTGGCCGGAGAGATGATTAAGTCAAGGACCCAAATTTAATCACCAGAACTCATGTTAAAAAGGAGGTACATTTAGGGGCTTGTGCCCACCCAACCAGTTTTTTTTATCTAGGTCCAGGCCAGTGAGAGAGACCTTGTCTCCAAAAAGAAGTTAGATGGTACCCATGGTTGTCCTCTGGTTTCCATGTTCATATATATGTATGTGTATTAAAACATGCACATACACCTGCACATCCATGAACTCATTCATGCGAGAACATACACAAGAACTGTGTTTCTGATCATTGTTGCTATCACATGAAGGAGTCTCCACCATTTACTGCTGTCTTATGGGGCCTCATGAGATTGGTGAGACCCATCTTATCTGCCTGTACTTGGTTGCAAGAGTACCTATGGTTTTATGTTTTGTAGCTAGGCCACGAGGAGGCAAAAGATCACTAAATATGCAATGTTTCAAAGACATGGGGCAGATATAAAATTTAAGGTACAGCAAGGCATTCTCAGTTTGGGTTACTCCAAGAGGAGTGGTGTGCAAGGCCATGGAGAGTTAAGGAGACACAGGGCAGGACTCCTGGGTACAGTCACAATCCCCATGAATCCCACGCCTCTCAGAGGGTGTCTCATTTGCCGTACTCTTGGGGCATATGTCTCCCTTAGTGGTCTCTCCTGGGGCTTTATCAGCTGCCACGTGGCATCTCAGCTGTCCTTCCCAGAAGCTTGCTCGAGCTGGGTGAAAAGAAGGGAAGGCTCTGTTCATTTCCACGTGTCCGTGGACACATCATGAATGCTAACGGGAGGCTGAAGCCCATTATTATTGTTATTGGATGCCTTTGTATATAAATATGCCTTCGGTTTCAAAGACTCGGTGATGTATTCAGCTAATGCTTACGTTGCTATAATGTACTAGTGTGTTCATTTCTCAGATTAGCCCGAGAAAGAAAAATGAAGTCATGATAGCTGCTTCCAGAGGCCTGATAACAGATTCTGCCTGATGGAGCAGATAGTCTGCAACTTGATAAACTCATAGAACTGTGGGGCTTTTGTTACGGCCACGTGAGAGATGGAAATAGCCAGGGACTGGTTTCCAGGGCCAGCAGTAAATACTGTGCGTGACTCTAGGAGAGGAGCTGAAATAAACAGGGAAGAGATAGGAATGACGAGTTTCCTTAGAGCCATTGAACTTCAAGTTTGGGAAGGGCTTCATAGGCTCAGGTCCCCTAGCATTTGTCAAAAGAAGAAAAAAGTAACAGCAATGAGTAGTTATTTAATATGTGTTACCTTCTTGTACGTACTCGTGTGTATGTGGAGTGTGTGTGTGTGTGTGTGTGTGTGTGTGTGTATATGTGTTTGTGTACAAGCGTGTGGAAGACAGGGCAATGTCAGGTGCCTGCCCCAGCCATTCTCCATCTTACTTTTTTCTTTTGTCCTTTTTGTTTCTTTGCTTTGTTTTGTTTTGAGACAGGGTTTCTCTGTGTAACATCTAGGTGTCCTGAAACTTACTCTGTAGACCAGGTGGCCTCGAACTCATAGAGTTCCGTGTGGCTTTGCCTCCCAAATGCTGGGACTAAAGGGGGAGTCACTGCATCCAGCTCTGTCTTAGGTTTTGAGACATAATTTCTCATTGGACCTGGAACTTACTGATTTACTAGTCTGGCAGGGATTGCAGGTATGCAGTATTATACCTGGATGTTTTTGTGGGTGCATGGGACTGAACTCGGGGCCTAAAATTACCACCTCTGAGGAGTCCTGATTCCATGTTTTGTTCCTTCTCTCAGTTCATCCCCACAGAGACCTATAAGAAGGGTTTGTTTCCCATTTCCAGGATGAATAGACTGAGGCATGGTGAGTCTAGGAATCCAGCTGTTATCCTACAACCTGACTTAGGGACAGCTGGCCTTTGTTTCTGAATGTGTCCTTAAGTAAATTCTCAGGAGTAGTGACTGACATCATACCCGTCTTGGGGTAGCTTTGTTCCCTTTAGTTAGGTGTTTTGAAAACTTCTGTACATTCCCCACACAAAGTGCCACTACTTCTAGTTTTTCAGGCCGCCAGCTCTGTCTTCGTGACCCTTACCCTTGACACCTTCCCATTTCCTCATTGATCTCAGGCTGGGTGTGCATTTAGCTTGTCTTTGCATGATGATTAGCTATGTAGAAAGTGGTGCAGTAATTTCAGTGAAGGCCTGTGCCTCATGGAGTTTACAATGTGTAACAACTAAATATTGGAGTGTTGTAGCAGGCCGTTTGTTGGTTCCCGGCTGTTCAGCCCCAAAATAATCTCACATATTATTTAAATCACTGCTTGGTCCGTTAGCTCTAGCTTCCTATTGGCTTACATCTTAATTTAACCCATTTCTAATCATCTGTGTATGGCCACAAGGCTGTGGCTTACTGGGTAAAATTCCCAGTGTCTGTCTCTGGTGAGGCTACACTACTTCTCTCTGACTCCACCTCCTTTCTCCCAGCATTCAGTTTAGTTTTCCCCTGCCTACCTAAGTTTTGCCCTATCAACAGGCCAAGGCATTTCCTTTATTCACAGCATACAAAGAGGAATCCCACATCATTGGTGGAGTGATAACTCTGACTATGGCAGAACTACTGTGTATAGAGAGCCAGAGGGCACTGGGTTAAGACCCAAAAGCCCTGGGTTATGGGTACTGGGTAGTGCTTCAGCCTCAGGATGTCGTATGCATAAGGCCTCTGTCATGATTCAATAAGTAGCTCCCAGGGAGTGCAGTGGGCCATTGGTATTCAAGAATGTAATATTCTTCCTTTCGTGGATTAAAAAACGACTGTGGATGCCTTGTAGCACATGTTCAGCTGTAATTTTGCTAAGGCACCAGTGTGAAATGCTTGTACCAGATTGAGTCACTCAGCTAGCAAGGGAACCCAGCTAGTCCTCCCTCAGCTGCCCATGTCACTGAGTGGGAGTGTGTGGGGCACAGGGGCCTCAGGACAACACATCTGACTGTGGTGTAGTTTACACGGTCTTGGTCTTTGTTCCCTACCCTGTCCTAGCCTCAGGAGGTCTAAGCCAGTAGGCCCTCTTTCTGTTCACAAGTGGCTGCCCACTCTGGGTCATACTCATGGGTTGAGCTCGTTTGTAGGCTCCTTCCTAACTGGCAGGATTTGTCTGGAGATAGATGGTCACTTCTCAGTGCATGCTCCAGGTGAGTTCCACCTTATTTATTGGTCAAGAAGTCCAGTGTGATCATCTTCCCATTGTCAGTTCCCAACAGTCAAGCCCCTGCTACCTGGCCCTGAGCCTGCCTTTGCAAGACTGCAAAACTGAGCTAGAGAGCCTCGGCCGGGAGACTCATGCTTCCTGGGAAATCCTTTGTTGTTCACCTGAGAAACTGGTGTGCTTAATTCAGTGTTTCCCACCAAAGCTGATGATATCTTGATTTTGGGAGGTGGCTTTGCCCCGGCTCAGAAGACCTTCAGTTTTAAGGCAAACCCCAGGCAAGTGTGCACAAATCCTCTCTCTAGCAGGCCAGGCCTCTTCCTCCCCCCCCCAGCCTACCTCCACTATGACTCACTCACCAAAGTGAGAAACACACTGGTTTCAGAGCCAAGACCCAGCTGGGCTGCCCCTCCCCACCCAGGGATCTTCAGATAGGTGTCAATAGCAGGGGGCCCCCCAAGCCCTGCCAGAATCATTTGGCTTCAGCCCCAAGATAATATTTGAAGCCCTTGTGCTCCAAAGTGTCAGAGTATTGGGTGCTCCTTCCTTTCACTCCACCTTCCCTGGGCACGGCCAACTCTGACATCTTTTTATCAGATGAGCTTGGCACCGCCAGGAAGGGCTCCTCGCGCCAATGTGGCAGCAGCCACAGCCCCTCAGCTTGTTAGACTGAAAGAATGTGCCGTTTTAATTAATGATATGTAAATATCCTTGAATGGGCCGCATTTGCATATTAAGAGAGATTTGCGGAATCTGCGGAGTAATATATTTTAATTAAGGATTAATTAAAAATAATGGGAATTTCATTTCGCCTGGCAGAATCCGTTTAGATTTTAGCACACGTCTGCTTGGGAGTCTGGTAGGAAGGCCCTGTGTTACGATTCCCGCAGATGAGAGAGGCACTCCTGTGTTTATCATCCTGGAGCCCCCCACTCTGGGGAGCAAGGGGAATGTAAAAGGGTGGAATTTTCCTCTAGCCTCCCCCGTCCCCCACCCCCTCATCTTCCCTCCTCTTTGTGATTTTAGGGCTGTTTTGGTATTCTTTATGGTAAAGTAAGTAAATGGCTCTGAGACACGGAACACTAGTTGTGTTGGCAATTATGTTAATGGGATGCTATTAGGCTATGATTCTATATGAGCAATTGGGGAGAAGAAATGCCTTACTGAGAGAGAATGATACAACAGACGTCTGTCTTATTGATATAGCTCCAGTGGTGCTTTCTGCATAATTACACTCGGCCACTTTCTTTAGGTGGGGGAGAAGCTCCTGCATTAGGAGTCAGGGCCAAGAGATTGGGGATAAGGGATCCCTCCCCCCAATAAATACCAGGGGTGGGGCAGACTCTCTCAGCAGATCTGTATACTGCAGGTGAGAAAATTTTATTTCGTAGAAAGACCAGTCTCTTCTTTTTTCCCTCCGTTTACTTCCTGGAAGTAGTCTCACAGTTCAAGTACCAGGCGTTCTGTCCAGAAGTTAAATATTCCGGAAGATTCGCATGATCTCTTTTTCTGTCCCCACTTCCTTTCTTGGGTTTATGTAACAAACCCACATAGTCTTAGGAAGTTCACTGTCTTACGCATTTGTCCCAAACACATGTCACAGCCTTCTAGGACCTCCTGTCACTCTGCTTGGTCTGTGTGTGTGCCGACTGGGGGCTTGGTATGGGCACTCACCATCTCCTGCCGTTAGTGAGTGGATCCTTCCCTGTTCCTCCTCTTCAGTTACACTGGCATCTGTTCCCCATATTAAGGGCCGTGTATGTTTGTTTCCAGTTCTTAGCTCTTTCTCATGGATTTCCCCAGATACCCACGATCCAAGCCTTGTCTCCTCTCCCGAGTCCAAAGGTGCTAGCCGCGCAGAGATTTGCTGGTCCACTTGTGACATTTCCTCCCCAGGTTTGACTGCCAGGGGATGAGTCCCCCTGGAAGGGAGACTCTGCCCTCAAGTGACCAAGTGCTTCCTCAAACTGGATAAGTGCTTTTGGTTATCTTCTATGGTCGCTTGCTCTCTGGGGAACGTGGGAAAATAGCTATGCTCCTCTGTTTGAGGGGCTGGCCTGAGGCTGGCACCTTCAGAGCAAGGTTCTAGATTGTAATTGCGGAGGAGAAGAGAGGCTGGGGGCCGGCACTTAGCAACTATGCTCCTTAGCAACTATGCTCCCGCACACAATGCCTCTCCAGGACGATCCCTTGGTGTAAAACTTCTCCACTTCCACTGGAAACCCTAACTCAGTTTTCTCCTTCCTTTCATCAAGAAATAAGTATGTCAGCTACCCTCTTCTGCAGCTCCAGCCGGTATGACTGCTGATCACAAATTCAGGGCAAGCAGACCTCTAGGTGGCCTTTTCTCCTGGGTACCAAGACTTCTTTCTTGGCCAGCTTTCTGCAGGGCCAGGCATGGGTGTGAATGGGTCTGGTTTGAAAAGAGGACAGAGAGTAGAAAGGAGAACCCTTGAAGCTGAGTGCACCGAGCCTGCCGGCAGTAAGGGAAAGAAAGGGGGCATATGAGGCTTTTATAACCCAAGAACAGTCCTGGTCTAGCTGGGAGGGAAAGGTGAGAAAGTCGGGAGTTATGGAGTGCTCAAAGTAGCCAGGGTGGGAGGAGAAGTGGCCAGAGAGAGAGTGTTAGCCAAGGTCTGGAAGCCTCTAAGATTAAAGGGACAGTGAAGAGAGCACGGGGAGGATCTGAGGCCTGTCCCCTTCTGCATGTCTCCCCGCCCGTGTGCACTTTGCAAAGGCAGCCTTGCCTTAGCCAATGCAAATGGAGAAAATGCAGTTTCTGGTAAGTGTTCCCTAATAAATAACATCATTCCCTATCAGCCAGTGACATCCCGCATTCCTCTTCCCTATGCACCAGCCCAAGACATTTAATGATGTGGTGCTCCTTCTGGATGTGAGGCCCATGCTAATGCTCTGGTGCTCACAAAATGGTGGGGACAGAGGGGACAGATTCCAGCTCGGCGGCTCAGTGACTTCACACTGCTGGAAATCCGGAAGTAACATAGACATGTAAATGTGTGTATGTCGTGTATGTCAAGTGTGAAGGTAGCTCTCTTTTTCTTTCCTTTTTTTTTTTTTTTAAGAGAAGTCACTCATCGTCGTCCCCCCTTTCATTATGTAGAAATTTGTTCAGGGTTAGTTTTTGGTCGCTGGAGGATTTCATTAACGAAATCAATTTCAGATGTTCCAGTGTTTGTGGTAATGGTTTCTCTAACAATTCCGATTAGCTGTGTGAGATGGAATTTTTCTTCCAAATTACTGCATGTTTACATTAAATATTGGCCAACTTTTTGTGTGCCTGAGTGTGCCCACATGTGCCCAAATTCCTCTGCATGTGTCTGCTGGGCAGGAGGCACACACCCGTGCTCCTCATACCTCTTCTCTCTCCCTCTGCTGGCTCCTTCTCTCTATCAGCACGGTTCTGAAGGGCTCTTGGCTGTCCTTTGCTCTGTCTAGAAGTCTAAGCCGTTTCTGGGAACATGTGTGGAGGACTGATGTTTTTTTTTTTAATTAGTGGGGGAGGGTAGACGAGGCTGGGTGACTGCTTTCAACTCAATAGGAGACCGCTTCACTTGAAATCAGGTCCTGCGAGAGAGTGGTGGCTTCCTTACTGGTGTCTCTGCCAGCCCACGGGAAAGCGTCTGCCCTCCCTTGAACCCCACTGCTCAGTCTTTCCCCTTCGGCTTTAAGAGAAGAAATAAATTAAATCGAAAAGTCTATAGTGGGCTTTCCATTATTAACTTGTTTCTTTTTATTTATTTTTCCATGCAGTTTGGTTTCCCCCCCTCGCCTCCCTTCTCCCCTCCCCTTTGACATGCCCTGCTCAGCCCAGCCATGCATCCGCATGCACAGTCACGGGCATTGATTTCCTGCAGCACGAGTGTGACTACACAGATAGCCATGGATGTAAACCCACCAGAGAGTGTCGCTCTGTGTGTGTGTGTGTGTGTGTGTGTTTTGTTTGTACTGTTCCCCTTTGATAAGCTGTCATCCGTGGGCACTGCTCGGGGATTTGATCCCAGTAATCGCCCGGCCCCTTGGAAGACATTAAGCACTCTCCCAGACCCTTTCCTCTGCCTCTGTCTCTGAACCTTCTACTCTCCTTTAATGAGAATTTCTCCTAATTATTTCAGTGGCTGCAGCAGAGGGACTGCAGTGTATTTAGATCCCGATACTGGGACGTGACTGTTATGCTGATAGAGGCAAGAGATCAATAATTTAGGCCCTAGCTTTAATGGCAAAGCCGAGAGCTTTAGCGTCTGCATTCAGGTTGCGTCGTAGACGGTCTAAGGTATTAATAATTTCCGCAGGATTTTCTCTCCTTTCGTCTCAGAAAGTCGTGGCCATTCTGCCTGCTTTTCTTGCTAAAATGTATTTATGGGAAGGTGTTGGCCTCCTCGACTCAGAGCACATCCTCTTATGTCTGTGTGTCTCCGGTGTTCACATATGGTTGCTGGCACGTGTGTGTATGCAGATGTCAGCACACGGAGATTTCTAGAACCACTCTTTACTGAGCAGCAGCCTTAGCCACTTTGTCTTTGACCTTGGGGCTGCCCATAATTCTTCCTTTCAGAATTTATCTGGCAAATTTGCAGCCACTTCAAAGGCAAGGGTAAAATGTCACCCCCTTTCTTCCTGTCATTTTCCCCACCCCCACCCCCTTTTTTTTTGTCTCCTTGTACTTTGTCCTTCTGTCTGTCGTAATGCCACTGTTGTACCGGGCCCAAAATGTCAACCCTGGATCCATGACCTCACTTAGGAGTGGGTGTTCACATGCACAGCCCAACCCTGTCTTACATGGAGCCCTTCTCGAAGGAATTCCAGTAAACCCTGCGAGCTCCAGCAGCGCATGCGTCCGACTCAGATAGATTGTGGTGTATGACACATTTTATATTAAGCTTGAAAGGAAAAAAAGGGGAAAAAGAACCCAACAGAGAAACATTGCACGGTGACAGGATTTCCTCAGAGGGTTAGCCTTGGAATGTTTCAGCAGTGTAGGGCTACAGAGAATAATCGGGGCTCTCCTCCAGAGGTTAGGGGTGGAGCCAGGAGCACCAGAGTCCCCAGTCTTCCACATGCAGCTTACCCTCCAAGTCCAAATTTTGGGAGTCACCTTTTCTCCCCATTTTTTTTTGTCCGACCAACCTCTGCTTTTTTTTTTTTTTTAGCATTATTGATATTTTAAAGTTCCTTTAGGACACGTAACTTCCATAGCTCTGGTTGTATTTTGACATCGTAAATTCAGTAAAGGCATTTTTCTTTAGTGTAAACCTCCAAACTGGGAGGAACTCATAGGGTAGCGAATGATCTCAGATCTCAGCATGTGCCACACCCAACCACTAGGGGGCAGAGCAGCAGGATTGTGGTTTGCATGGACCAGTGAGTGAGGAGATTCGTGGTCCCCTGCAAACCCCAGTAGTATTCATTGCTAGCGGTAAGGAAGCACAGGGGTGTGCTGCAAACAGCCTCCGGTGCTTTAAATAACCATCTATTATTCTCAGTTCTGAGTTAGTGCGGGATTTCTTTTAAGCGTCCTTCTCCAGGGAAGAGGGATAGAGTAAGATGAACGCAAGACAACAGTTTGTATAGTTCCAAATATGACTCGCTTTTCCCATGCAAATTTCATTTTGTCAGGGGTAAGGGTATGTTTGCCTGCGTCTCAACAGCCATCCTCATGTCTCTACCCCAAGTATTCACTCCAACTTCACCTGGGATGACAATTTCTGTATCCTGAGGAAAATTGTTCCTGCACCTGTGTTCTCTGTCATGGCATCAAGTTTGGGTGCATTGGGGGTATGGCTTACAAGAACAAGATGAAGGGAGGTTGACTAACATCCGGCTAAAGCGCTATGGTATCTTTATGTCTGCCTGTAGTTCTAGTCCAATCTCTGGTTCAGGTGTTCCTATAGTTGATTTTTTTCTTTGTTCTCTGCTTCAAGGCCACCATTTCATTGTTAGTTAGGAATGTTAGACACGTCTGTTGGTAATTGTCACTAAAGCCTATTTTCCAGTGAGCGACAACCTAGGGACCCATATTGAGCTCCAAGAGTCCTGGAGACCTTCAGAAAATTGTATGGCAGAGAAATCAATTACAAACCACTAAGTACCATTAAGAACTTGTTGCTGATTAATAAAATGGCAGCCATTTTTAAAGATACTACCACAATTGACCAACCGTCTGGTATACTAGATCTTCGGGCAGGCAAAATCATAGCTAATGAAAGAAAAATGGAGAATGACTTCCCACTCTGAATCCACTTGGTCCCGGAAGTCAAGAGGCCTGGCCTCATGTAGACACAGCGATCTCAGAAACCACAGCCCTTCCCACAAGAAAGGATCCTTAGCTTAATAGAATGACGCCGAGACTTCATTGTACCAAGGAAGACACCCCTTCCTTTAGCTTTGGGGTTTATCGTTTTCCAAATGCTTCCACGTTTACCTAGTCAACCCTCAGAATGACCCTCAGCCCTGCAAGATTAGCAAGAGTAATGCGCTTCATCTCACTGAAGGTAGGGAAACTGAGGCTTAATGAGCGAATGCAATGCCATTGCAGTAACCTAATGTACCTACATTACATTAACCTAATTAACCTGTGTAACCTAATGTCACCTGGAGCCTTTACCTCCTCATCCTTGAATTACAAACGATGTCATCAGACCTATTCCCTGGGAGTTTTGTTTAAAACAGTGTAAAGCCATTTTCCCTACAGACACTGAAGGCCTAGAATACCAGCTCTTCAAAGGGACGGCATCAATGTGTTTAAGAGGAAAGCTTCAGAAGTAGGATAGCCTTGACCAAAGCCTGCGCCCGAACTCTGGTTAAGTACTGCTGGTGTTATTGTTGCTGTTGGCTTTGTCACTTTATCCTTCCAGGAACCCAACTTTTCCACTCGCAAGCTGTCAGGAGTTCCTTAAAGTGTAAGCCCTGATTCTTAGCACAGGGCTAGGGGTCTGCCTTTAAATGGTCAGGCTGTTGAACGTGGCCCTTTCTGCCCAGAAGCACATACCGTCTGGATGTTTTTGTGTCTGCGCAGCAGAGTACAATTGGGACAGGCGCCTTTGTGGGTGCCTCTGATCACCACCACCCAGTTTCGGTGCTTCAGTCAAGATCCTTGCCCTACTTTCCACTCTTTCCCAATTGGAAGGAACACTTAGGTCTCAGCATGACTTATATCCACGTCCGGGTGGTTCTGACAGGTCAGGATATCTTTCATGCATAAATTGCTTTAGAATTTACAGAGCGCTTTTTTCTATGCTGCCAATGATGTGTTGAAGGTGCCGCCTACTCGAAAAAAAGAAAAAAAAAGTACTGATACCTGCCTTGGGGAGCTTCTGATGTTCCATTTTGTTGCTGCTGTTGTTCTCTCTCTCTCTCTCTCTCTCTCTCTCTCTCTCTCTCTCTCTCTCTCTCTCTGTGTGTGTGTGTGTGTGTGTATGTATATATGTGTACGCACGCACATGTATGAGCACACACATGCCATGCACACGTATACAAGAGGCTAGAGGAGGACTTCAGTTCTCTTCCTCTGTCGTTCTCTGTCTTATTACCTTGAGACAGGGTCTTTAACTGAACCAGCAGCTTGTGTTTATGGATAGGCTGTCTGGCCAATGAGCGCCTGGGTTCCAAGCCCCCACCATTTATTTATTTACTTATTCATTTATTCATTCATTTTGGTTTTTCGAGACAGGGTTTCTCTGTGTAACATCCCTAGCTATCTTAGAACTAGCTCTTGTAGACCAGGCTGGCCTCAAACTCACAGAGATTCGCCTGCCTCTGCCTCCTGAGTGCTGGGATTAAAGGTGTGTACCACCATTGCCCGGCATGTCTCTATCTTTTAATGTCAGGGTAATAGGCACTTGTGGTCATGCCCGGCTTTTATGTAGGACATTACGACCCAGGTCCTTGTGCTGTGTAGCAACAGAGCTAACTCCTCAGTCCCCAGCCCCTAGTTTTGACATACTAACACAAATAAGCCACAAATGATAATGTTCAGTGTTGTGGCTAATGACATGCCGTGGCTTAAAAGTATAATGCTATTTCAGAAACTGAAGCAGTGTCTTGGAGACCAGGGTAACTCGGGTTAGTTCTGTAGGGATGTGGCTGGGGTAGGGTGAGGATGGAGAAGGAGCCAACACATGGAGATAATAAAGCGGGGGGGGGGCAATCAGTGCTCAGAAAAGACACAAGTATAACGTATTGGGCAAAGAAAAGGAATGGGCATGAGGAGATGGGCCTGCCTACTATGTGGGGTCGGATTTTACTAGTTATGGAATAGGATAGCGCAAGTTAAGTTCAGATTATGGAGAGGAGACAAAAGAAGCCTAAAGTAGGAGATTCATTCATTCTCCGAAAGCCCATGCATTCAGTAGTTCTTGTTCCATGTCTCAGAAAATGTATCTGATGACGAACACACTTATGAATGTCTGAAGCAGAACTTCCTAATGTAGCATGGCATCTTGCATGCCAGGTGGGATTCTAAAATTAAGATAGAGAACCTTGCGGACTTCGGAAAGACAAAGTATAAGTGAAAGGAAGTAGCCAATGAAACCGTTCACCACGCAGAGAATCATCTGCTTCTAGAGGACAAGGCGAATCCTTGCTTGCTGCATGCAAACATCACCAACAAGGCAAAACATTACCGTCCTCAGATGAACTCGGCTCCCGAGATCGGCATTCTTCCTACAGATGGCCGGTCGTGGCCAGCCTCACTGTAACCACACGGGGTGTTCTGTTAGTTGTAGCCAGTGTCAGAGGCGTTGTCTGTGTCTCTATAATTTATGGCACTTCCAGATGACCAAGCGCAATCCGTTTGCCAGTGAAACAAGAAAGTTGTGTGTGACTTCAGTCCTTACAGGAGAGTTGCATTTCTGATGGACAGAGCTGCTGGCTTTCTCCACGTGACCACTTGGGAACTCAGGCTGCTAGCTAGGGCCTCCTGCAACACATCCTTGGAGCTGCTCACTCCATTGCCATAATAAGCCCTTAGGGGGAAGCCAATCCTACCCCATGGCACTCTGAACTGTGTTTTGTCATGTATTTGTTTTTACTGGCCAATTTGTCCTAATAATTATCCAAGCTAAGTAAGTATGGCAGATTTTTTTTTTCCTACAAAAGATAATGCTGTCTGAAAATCAGCTAATCCCAACACAAGGCTAAGATGGACTTGAAGCGTCCCCTGTCCACAAGCCCCACGCAGTCTCAGCTCTGCAGGGTCATTTTATGAACGTCTCTTTTTTTTCTCCTGAGGTAATGACAGGCATTGCAAGTTCCAGAGACCTGCCCAGAAGTAGAGGAAGCGGAGCTCTAAAGATATTATCATTTCAGTTTTTCTGTCACTACAAAGAAGCCAGTGTGAGGAAAATGTCTTCACATAGGCAGGGTGGGGGAAATCAAATTCTACATGTATCTTCTGATATCAAGACTAATGTTTTGAGAAATGGCTCGCCAATAAGCAAAGACACCATTCATAGATTTCCCTCCCACCCCTCCCCCTCCTCCTGAAGTTTACACAGGTCTTCACACTCTTAATTAGCCACATCAAATAATTTGTTTCCTAGGCTGGGCTAGCAGGGCGATGTCTTTTTATTTGGGTGATGAATGATGAACCATGATTCAGCAGGGGATGATTCAGGCGAGGAGCCGGAGGCCTACAGAGTCCTCGCCAAACGCAGTGCTTGCTGTTTGTTTGCGCCTTGGAAGGACTGAGATAGCTAATAAGACCGTTAACAGACAGTCTGATGCTCTGGACGCTGGAGGAAGGACACAGCAGCAGGGCTTGGGGACCTCGGGAGACTCAGGAAATGATGATAGAGTGCAAAGACTCCTCTCCAAACAGGCCGCTGGACACCGTGTGTGCAGTCTTCTGGACATTTACTGCAGGGAGACAGCTCGCGTTGGCCTTTTTATTTATGAAGTCACAATCAGAGCCAAGGAGATTATGAAGAAGAGAGCAAATGCAAAGTCCTTGCACCTGGAAGATACTGTTTTCTACGGAACAGTAAAAATGGATTGTGTGCATTTAGCAGACTAAACCAGTAAAAGATGGTTTGTTGTGGCCATGTTTGACTGTTACTTTCTAACGTTGCCTTGGAATGTATCTACCCCCCCTGAGCTTGCAAGCTCTGACTTGATGTCTGTTATGAGCCTGAGAGGATGTCGTACCTGGATTCAGGGCTCCAGGACCCTGCAGGTGCTGCTGCTTTTAACCCACTGGTCTGATCGCAGCTGTGCCAACGTCTGTTAGAAATATTGGTGGCTGTGTGGCATCAGGTAATGGTTCTTCTTTCTGAATGTAGGTGAGATATGTTTGCTAAGCCTCCCTGTGTGAAAGTCTGGTCTCCCCAAATGTGGTTGGCTGAGGGGACCTGGAGGTACAGATCAGGTTGACCTTTTCGAAGAATCTAGAACTTAGTTGCTTAAAAAACCATGAGCTTGAAGATCATAAGGCAAATATTTGTCAGACATGTGTTCACTTTTTAAAAGTGTATTTACTTTGATTTTGTGTATGACTTGTGTGGGTATGCACACTTGTACTACGGTGCATGTATGTGGAAGTGAGGTGAAAACTTGTGGGTTTCCTCCCATGTTTTTGTGGGTTTCAGAAGGAGAATGTGAGCCGTTAGGCTTCCTCAGTAAGGCTTACCTGCTGAGCTATTTCTCTGGCCCCTCATATCCATTTTTTCAAAGGTATAACCTTCCTTCAGGATTTGGGGTATATCTAATATGACTTACTTGTGAATTCAAGTTTATAGGTTCTTTACTAGTTTGGTTTTGAAATTTTCTTTTCATTTATTTTTATTTTTTCTCTCTCTATATATATACTGTATATATAATCTATGTATATATTGCTTGTCTGTATGCATACCACATGCATGCAGAGCCTGGAGAGCAGAAGATGACATCAGATCCCCTGGAGCTAGAGTAGTTATGAGCTGCTGATTTTGGATGCTGGGAATCCAACCTGAGTCTTCTGGAAGAGCAGCAAGTAATGGTAGAACACCACCTGGGGATCCTGTCACTTCAGTGTCAGGGTCACATGGCCTGATGTTCCTTGGTAAGGTCCAGAACTAGAGAAGAGGATGATGTAGCTCAGTGATGGAGTGACCACCAGTCTTGCTCAAGGCCTTGGGTTAATATCTGGCATTACCTTTAACTCACACACACACACACACACACACACACACACACACACACACA
>NW_004949173.1:630488-636273 GCF_000317375.1 Microtus ochrogaster | reverse complement strand
AGAGAGAGAGAGAGAGAGAGAGAGAGAGAGAGAGAGAGAGATAGATATGGGGAGAATCATAACATTTTTTTCTATCTTTAAAGAAGTCTTCAGGAGTGTTATTGAATAGAACTAACCATTAAGGTATTATATACATCAAACAAGCTGTTCTATTCGTGCTAAACTGAGTCTGCGTAGTGAAACGTTCCCCATCCGAGTGAGGCCTCCCGTTGGACCCAGCAGAGAACAGGTCCATTGCAAAAACCGCGGAGGAATTTCCAGACCATTATTTTCAGCGTTTTGCCTTCACTTCCTTAAGCAGAACACTCCCGATTCCATGTGCTTCTCTGTATTGTTCATGCTTCCTTCTCGACGTATGACTCTGCAGACATTTAGAGAGGGCCTGTTGTGGGTGGGCTTGGCATTTTAAAGTTACACAAGGAAAAACTTGAAATCTGCATTGCAGCCCAAGGATGACCAGGGAATGGGAGGTTGGTAGCACTGTCTTTCTTTGTGTTCACAAAGTCGAACGTGAAATACACATGTGCGCGTGCATGCACCATAGTAGAATGTGAAATACACATGTGCGCGTGCATGCACCATAGTCACATGTGTACTGTATAAGTAATATAAGCAGATGTGAATGCCAGGAAGTGGGACTAGTGAGAAAGTCATTGATCAATTAATTAATTAAAAATTATTTAAATTTATTTCTGTTTATGTCTACAAGTGATTTGCCTACATGCATTTATGTGTACTGTGCACCATAAAAGGTCAGAAAAGGATGCTGAGTTCCCTGGAACTAGTGTTACAAAAGTTGTCAGACACCCTGTGATTGTTGGGAACTGAACCAGGGTTCTCTGCAAGAACAATTGCAATCTTCTTCCCGGCCCTAATGAACATATTAAGTAAGTCTTTTGACTTTTGGTGGGTGAAGGGAGTAATTCTAAGGTCAGTGATATACCTACCTCTTGAGACAGAGTTGCTCTAAGGCACCTCACAGCTTATTGCCAGGCCTAGATGCCTGTCCGTGGTCATATGCACACTGACATTTGCTCTGGATCAGTCATAATGGAAGCTACGTGAAGGCTGTGCACCTGGTTGGAAACAAACTGTGATGTTTCTGCCATGTGCTTTGCTGCTGTCTTTTTCTTGGGAGATCACTTAAAAAAATTTTATTGCCAGGCATGGTTCTATATGCCTTTAATCCCAGCACTTGGGAGGCAGATGCAGATGGATGTCTGAATCTGAGGCCAACCTGGTCTACAGAGCTAGTTCAAGGACAGTCAAGGTCACATAGAGAAAACCTATCTCAAATTCTTTTTCTCTTTTATTTATTTAATGTGTGTGTGCATTTGCCTGTGTGGGTTTAATATGTGTATCACATGCATGCAGGCGCCATGTGGGGGCCTGAAAAGGGAGCTGAATTTCCTAGAATTGAAGTTACAGGAAGCTGTGAGTCACTGCGTGGTGCTAGGGACCAGACCTGGGTCTTGTGAGAGAAGAACAAGCGCTCTTAACTGCTCAGCCATCTCTCCCATCCCTGATGGAGAATCCCCTTAAGATGTATGGTCATCTCCAGATTGTTCTTTGTTGTGCTGAGTAGCTACTAGCTGGACCTACATTTAAAAACATTAAAAAAAATATTGCTTGCAAGTCCTTGAAGCTCAAGCAGGCTCTGCATTTTGCCCAGGTATCTGTAGGTAGATCTTACCTCTTTCTGGCAAATCATGTTTTCCTTGTTTCTTGCCACTTTGTGAAAGCCCTTAAGACATAAAAGAGCTGGCTTCGTTCTTTTAATCTTCCTAAATTCCGTGAGTTCTGAAACTTGAGGAAGAAAAAAAAGGAACCCATGCATTGCTGTTTTCCCTAACTTTTGAGACAATTTCAAAATGACTTGAAAAGTTTGGAAGTTGTAATAGGTGAAGATTGAAAATAAGATCCGGGGCTGGAAAGATGACTCAGTGGCTGTTCTTCCAGAGGACCTGGGTTCAATTCCGGCTCCCACATATCAGCTCACTCCTGTCTATATCGCCAGTGTTAGGAGACCCAACACACTCTCACATAGATATACATGCAGGCCAAACACCAATGTACATTTAAAAAAAATAGAGGGGCTGGAGAGATGGCTCAGCGGTTAAGAGCACTGACTGCTCTTCCAGAGGACCCGGGTTCGATTCCCAGCACCCACATGGCAGCTCACAACTGTCTGAAAATGCAGTTCCATGAGATCTGACACCTTCACACCAACGAACATAATAAAGTTAAATAAAAAAAAAAGTTTTTAAAAAAAATAGAGACAAGCGGTGGTGGTGCACTCCTTTAATTCCAGCAGTTGGGAGGCAGAGGCAGGGGAATCACTGTGAATTCCAGTCCCAGCCTGGTCTACAGAGTGAGTTCCAGGACAGCCAGAATTGTTAAATAGAAAAACCCTGTCTTGAAAAACACAACAAAATAAAACAACAAAAACAAAAAGAAAGAAAATAGGGACTCCGTCACTGAAGACCTGGGTCCTGCTCTGAACCCTCCCACCCCTTGATTGACAAGGCATATTAGACACTCCTCCAAGTGTCTTCAGCTAGTAGGACAGAGTGACCTGGCTTTCTCTGGGCATCAAGATATATAAGGATGTACTGCTGAGGATAATACACACCAGCAAGAATCATCACCCTTTCAGAAATCACTTAGAGGAGGAGGATGTTTCCCCATGAGCATCTTGAATCCTTAGGTCAACCTGTGCTGGCAAAAAGAGGTCTGAACATGGTAAGAACACTCCCTGTTCCCCTGCACATGTATTTACAGACTATATCCCTCTTGTCTGCCCCTGTATAGGAAGTGTCTAAACTTGACATAGCATTTTGATTGAGAGACTCTTAGTGTTGAACTTGACATCCTTACCACAATTGTAAGAACTGTCTAAGTGGCTAGAACTGGGTTATTCATTGGGAAGAAACACATCCTGAAAGGCTCATGTTCCTCAGGAATACACAGCATCTTCAGCAATGGGATCAAAACCCATTCCTGGACCTCGTTCTGAGAATCCCCATTTCTGTTTCTAGGGTTCTGCAGCCCATCACTGTCCTAAGGCCTCCTGCTGTCACAGCTGTTCCATCCCTAGGAGATGGGGACAGGGCTTCTTTGCCCGGCTGCACGGTTTCTGATGTTAGGAGTTATTCTCTTCCCAGGAGTCTCATGCTTTTAGTCCACAAAGTAAAGGCTTCTATAAGTGTTGCAGTTTGGAGGCCTTTACCTCACCTTATCTCCTTGGGATAGAAGCAGTGCAAGGTCAGCTTCCCCTGGTGAACACCTAAAGTGGGCGGAGTCTCTTATCTCTGATCCCACACTACCCCCTCTCTTCCTTTCTGCCTCTCAGAGCCAGGAGATTATTTGAGAGCCTTTCTATTTTGCGTCAAAAAGAAAGGGATTCTGGGAATAAGGGGGGAATTAATATTCATCAAAAGTGACAACATTAAGATGTCATAATCCGTGGACCACAAGTCTGTGAAGATTGCATCATTCTCATTTCTCGTGTGGGGGAGCAGGGGCCTAAGTAACGTTGCTAGTCACATAGTCAGAGTCGAATTGTCGCTGCGAAGTCTGAATGGTGTGATTCCAGATTTCACGTGTCTTTAGTGTACATGGACTATACCCTCTCTTGCTCCAAGGAGAGGTGGGCACTGCAAGAAATCTCAGACACTGGCTTTCTTGCAGCCTGGAGAAACGTCGAGTCCCTATTACCTGTAGTGAACACATGAAGAGCAACCCTACCCGGGAAAGAGAACCTGGAAGAATTCCTCAGATCTGAGTTCCTATCCGGCCTCAGACAGTGACCACTCATAACTTCAGTGGTACTTGTTTTAGTATTCTAGCTATTCATGTATCAAATTAAGAGTGAGATTTAGGGCAGGAAACTTGTGAGGGTGAGGTAAGAGGATGTGTAAAGCCCCAACCAAGCTTATGTTCTGTCCAGTGTTATTCGCTATTATTAGTGTAATTCTCACTCACTTAATATACTTGCTTTAGATAGGCATGTTAGGTTGCCTGGTTATCTGTTAGGTTATCTGTAAGTGTGTGCTGTCCAATACTTAAGTATTTTGATCTGTGAATGAGCCATTTGCTAGTTTCCCAATGGTGTGTTTTCTGTTGCTATCCTGAAATACTACAGACAGTGTGATTTATCTATGAAAGAGGTGTAGTGCCTTTTGGCTCTGGACGTTGAGTGAGGCCAAGGTGGAGCCGATGTACCTGGTGACAGCTTTCGTGTTGTATCATAGCATGGTGGCACCTGGCAGACAAGCAGCTGCGTGCAGAAGGGGGGGGGGGCATGCAAGCAAGCAAGAGCCAACACTCGCCAGAGCCAGGCATAACCCCATTCACCAGGGCTCCGACCCAGGCACCTCCAACTGTACTCGGTCCCCCACCCCACAAATGGTTGGAATTGAGATTTCAACACATAAACTGAGAGATTGACTCAGCCTCGAGGCCGGTTTTCCCACTCCATCAGACGCATCTGTCGTACCAACCTTCTCCGCTATTATCAGACCTGCCTTTGTATCTGGTGTGCCCTTCGGGAAGACTTCCTGGCTCCACAGACAGAACCAGGCATCTGGGAGACAGATGCTGCAGATCAACAAACCAGGCCACTAGAACTTCTCTGGGCTACCCAGAATGTTTGGGGTGGGAGTGGGGGGATACAGTTTAAGATTTGATATCAAAAGGTGGAAAGACTGGGAAATGAAGGGTAGGGCTGCAGAGCGAGAGCTATTCACGGTGACCTCCAGGTATATTGGGGGTCATTCCTCCAGGGATCCGCTGTTTGATTTCTCTGGTCACACAGCACAGGCCAGCAGGATCCTCAGGCTTGGGTGTGTTTGCTCCAGAGACGTGTAATGTGTTAACCTTCAGAACTCCTGGATGCAGAAGTGGCTTTCAGACTATTTAAAAAGAACAAGAACCAGCCAGTTAGGGTGGATGCTGCCAACAAGATGACTCTGTACACACTCTATTAACACGTAGCCTGCTGGATGTGTGGGAAGAACAGGAGCCAGGCAAAGCAGAGGGTTGTGGGTAGCACTTGCAAGCAGGGATGTAATACCAGGCGTAGTTATCTGTCAGATGGCACGATTGGATGCTCATCTATCCGATGGTACAGAACGGTCTCAGAAGCACAACGGACAGGGCCCCCAGAGTTCCTTTGAGTGCATCCCAAAACATGTGCAAGGTGTAAGGATGCTTTATAGATTACAGTGGCAGCAGTAGGCAAGGCAGCCATCTAGGAACCATAACCAGAATTGGCTTCTGGGCCTTAGCTCCGAGTTCTTTTTGAGAAACTTATATAGAGAAAATGTGGATTTAGCACACACTTCAAATAAGAAATCATTTTGATAAGAACTCAATGGATCTTTCTTTTTCTTGATTTCATTTTGTCAGCTCTTACTAACTCTCTATTTGTATTCTGCTTTAGGGACCTGCTTTTGTCTTAGGTCCAGTGGCTCTTCTCCCTTGGAATTCCCATGATTCTTTCTAGAAACTCTTCTTTTCCTGGGGACCCCTGCCCCATAGTCTAAGAACTATGCAACTCAGGCCAGGTTTTTATTTTTGTTTCGTTGGTCCAAGTCAGGACTGCATTCTTGTTTGTTTGTTTTGAGATAAGATATCTCTAAATAGCCCCGGCTATCCTGCAACTATGTGGGCCAGACTAGCCTCAAATTCATAGAGAGCTGCCTGCCTCTGCCTCTGCCTCTGCCTCTGCCTCTGCCTCTGCCTCTGCCTCTGCCTCTGCCTCTGCCTCTGCCTCTGCCTCTGC
>NW_004949173.1:616591-630388 GCF_000317375.1 Microtus ochrogaster | reverse complement strand
TCTGCCTCTGCCTCTGCCTCTGCCTCTGCCTCTGCCTCTGCCTCTGCCTCTGCCTCTGCCTCTGCCTCTGCCTCTGCCTGAGTGCTGAGATTAAAGGCGTGCATTGTCACACCCAGCGAGGGCTGCATCCCTGAAACTACCTTTAGGCAGTTTGTCACTAATTAAAAATTACTGTTTGCATAATTTTTCACGTATTTTAAAACTTTCCCCCGTCTGATGAAGGATTCACCAGTTGCTTCTGTAAGTGGGGAGACTCTCGAGTGTCATGTGTGGAGGTCAATAATGATTTCACACTGTGGGTCACTGCACATTTTTAGCTAGCAGGGCAGGCACCATGAAAAGTGAAATATGGCTGGGAGGTGGGGGCACACACCTTTAATCCCAGCATTCGGGAGACAGAGGCAGGAGAACCTCCGTGAGTTCAATGCCAGCCTGGACCCCAGAGTGAGTTCCAGGACAGCCAGGGTAACACAGAGAAACCCTATCTTGAAAAACCAAAAAATAAAAGAAAAATAAAAGAAAGTAAGCAAAAGAAATGAATTCTGATGACCAAAGTTCACATTATTCTCCAGACTTGTGGATCTCTTCTGGCATTGGGGGCGTCAGTGTGATCCTTTGTAGGACAGAGTTGTCTACATGTCTAATGAATGATGGGGTACCTGGAGCCACTCTCACGGCCTTGCAGTTGTATCAGGGGACATGGTGATCCTGGTACTGAGGTAGCTGAGACACTAGGATCCTACATTTAGGTCCAGCCGGAGATGCACGGTGAGACCCTACCTGTACAATAAACAACATCTCTCTCTGTGACATGTGTCCCTAAAGGCATAGCCATCCTCCTGCCTAGCCATTCTCCCCCCCCCCCCCCCCCGCCTTCCAAGACTGTGCGTGCTCTTCCATCTCAAATGACTGGAATCCACAAAGATAGTTAAGAAAAACTATAGCATTTAGTTTCCCAAACTCTTGCTTTGAAGAGCACAGGTCTTCAAAGAGATGACTGTAATGCCAAGGTGGGTGTCTGCTGAAGTGGCCCTTCTATGTCTATATTCATCTGACTGAGGAACAGGAAGGGGACAGTCCCATCTTGGAGCCAGTGGCCCCAGGGTGAAGCCCAGTCTCCCCCTGGCTCGGAGGGCAGCCCCGAGAGCCAGCGGCCTTTCTTTGGGCCTCCAGATATCGAGCCAGGGAATGAATAATTGGGACTCGCCAAAGTGTTTAAACACCAGAATTGAAATTAATGTCCCCTCATTGCTGGGTACGCTGACAATACATTACAGCAAACACCTTCCCAAAGTGAAATGAATGTTTGTTTATCCTCATGAAATATACATCAAAACTTGTTGGTAGAAGAGGCGCTAATGAGGGAAGTGGCTGAGTTTCCTGTTAATTCTAGGCAAATAGCTAACTGAGATGCAGGCTTGCCACAGTTTGCTCTGTGGTCCCCATTCTCCCATTCTTTTTTTTTATTTTATTTTTCCTTCTCTCTTCCTCCCCCCCCCCTTTTTTGAGAGTAACCTGTCCGCAGCTGTGTATCTAGGGCATTAATATGGGTTTAATGAAAACTCCGGTTGATCTGTCCAAAGATATTGATGAGCAGGGCCCGGCCGTATTAATCATCTCCTTGAGGGAGGAAATGAAGGGAATGGGTGAGCAGGTTTCTGTCAGATGCCAATCCTGACGAAGAGATGTTGGGGGGGAGGGATGTTTTCTAACCCTCCGTGGCTACATCTATTTCCTGTGCCAAGGGCTGGGCCAAGTGGGAGTGGGAAGGGCATGGGACAGTACAGGAAATTCTGGGACACACTTAACGCGAAGTCATTAAGTGTCTGCCAATAAATCCATTACTGTTAATTATATTGAGATGGCCAACGATCCGCTGACAATATTCCGTCATTGATTTTCATTCGCGAGGGATCGATGTGCTGGCTGGAATCTCTTTGGCGTTTTTGTGTTTTCCTTTCTTCTTTCCTCTCCTCCTCCTCTCTCCCCACGGCTGCTCCCCTCCCCGTCAGTGTCTGCAGTAATGCAGGTCCCCTCTCAGGAGATACAGTTCTCTCCCTAAGTGCCAAATGTTTCTTGATAGGAACAAGCTACATTTCTTTATGGCTTATGGCAAACTGCCTTGATTACTTCTACTGCTGTACCCATTATGTGAATTAAATATGTATTCAGTTGCATGCTGCTTGCGATGTTATTGCAGGGTGACATATGGTACCGACTCAATTAGAACGAGGCAGCATTAGATAACCCTGTGATTACATGCCTCCTGACCGGCTCCTCCTCGGCCTCCCCTCTGTGTGTTCGCTCTCGGTGTCTGTGGGGCCGCAGGTTTTCATTATGGGTTATCATCTCTGCTACCTCAGATGTGGGCTGGGGCCTGGAGGGGGAGGGGCCTGTGGGGGAAAAAAAGCACATTTGGTAGACAGATCCTATACAGGGGCATAGAGAAAGGGGCTAAAAATCTTTTAAATGCTGATTTTCCCTCCTTTCTTTCTCAAGATGGCTGTCTGTCCTTCTATGGAACAATCCTCCAAAGCCTCTCTGTAGTTGTGGGTTAGTTGCTGTGTGTGTGTGTGAGCCAGTCCTTATCTTGAAGATGATTAGGTTGTTTTTTTTTTTTCCTTTTTAAGAGTACTCCTTTCATGCGCTGATATCCTTTGCCCCATTTTGCAGATGAAACTGAAGACTGTACTGGGCCACACACAATTCAAGGTCACAAAGTCGTTTGGTGTCTAAATGAGGAAGAGTGATCTGGAGGCAGAGTGAGAATGTGCTATGGAGTGACCAAGAACAGCTAAAGCTTAAAGATAGGGGCTTCCCGTGGACCTAGGCAGCCGGTGTGGCACCAGCTGTAGAAAAATGGGAACATGTGACATCTCCCTCTAAGTAGCCCGTCGTCGTCCTCCCCCCTTGTTAGCTTTTTCTGTCTTATGTTGTTCTAACCCCGTTTTCTTTACTCGTTACTTCCATTTGCCTAAAAGAGCCTTTAGACTCATTCTCTTTGGTCCCACCCAGCCACAGTCAGGAACTGATTCAGCCAGAACCAGTAGGAGCTCCTGTCACCCTGGGTAGAGAGCAGAGTCTTCAGGTCTCATAGAAAGCCTGCTGATCCCTTATGGCTGGGCAGGGTATTGCACACAATAGCTCAGGTTGTCAGGCAGGAGCAGCTGCAATATATATTTTGTGTGCACTAGGCGTTATGCTGGGGAAACGTTAATACTGGTGTTGCCACTGGTCCCAGACAGTTCAAGCCTCAGACTCGGCTAGAGGCAAGTGTCACCTAAGTAGGCTAAGTGTGCCTGAGGACAGTATGGACCCAGAAGGACCACCAATGTGTCTTAGTGTTCCTCGAGGTGGCCACTCAGGCTGTGTTTTGAGTCCAGCCACACTTAGCAAACACAGATCCAGGAGAGGAATAAAAGGAGAAAATGGAAGAGCGATAACGAGGCAGGTTTGCTTGAAGGAAATGGGGCCCCGTACAGATAACACCACGCTGTGCCCCAGCCCCCTCTCCCATTACGACAATGATAGCACACTTTATATTTAAAGCCACCCTTTCAAGAACCACTGAAAAGATAAACAAGAAATGAACAAAAGTGCTTATCTGTTGAGGCCAGGTGCAAGAGTCAGAACAGGGTAAATGAGGACAAGGGCGGGAACAAGGCTGACTTGATGGCCAGTGGGGAACACAAGGATTTATTATAAATATATTTTATATCAGAAATGTATTACCTATTCAGAAACAATATTAAAATGCAAAGGTCTTCAGGAGCATCATCTTGCCTAATCTTCACAGCCACCCCGAGGGGGAGCTTTTTATTAGATTCTAATTTTACATAAGGAAACGAAGACACGGAGTTCCTGTACCTCACCTAAGGTGATGAAGTCAGCGAACTAGGGTCAAGACGAAATTCAGATTGAGTTCTTTCTACTACAGCACAGCCCAGTGGTGCGAATCCAAGCCAAGCTGGTTTCTGATTGGGAGCCTTAAATGGGGCACTCTTTACATGCACAAGAGAGGTGGGGTGGGGGGGAGGAAGGGAAGGAGGGAGAAATTCTGAATGTCCCTTTGGTCTGTGTAGGAGACACTTGGAGGCCTGACCCTCCCCCACTGCCTTTGCAGCACCCAGTACTTAAGCCGCAGCCCCAGCACGGTCACGCCTGAAGCTGTGTGCTCTGGGCCTGCCCATCCCGCTGGCTGTTTATGGAAGGAGGATGCTAAAACAGATGGCCTCTACCTGGTCCTCCGTGTGGGCCTGAGATACTCTGGGGACCTGCTGGGCAGCAGGGAGCTATTATCATTGTTGTCATGCCACAAAGGGCCTGAGGAGAAATCTGGCATTGAAAAAATGCCAAAAGTTGTTGGTCTTGTAAATGCAGGGTGACATGGCATATATCCTTGAGGGCAAAGAGTGACATTTTAATGACCTGTTCCGGGTAGCTGTCACCCTTTGCTTTGCGCATGCAGGTGCTTTCTACTGAAGCTGCATCCGAGGTCTCTCCTCTTACCTACGCACCTGCTTACACCTCTCCTATTTCTCTTTGCCCCCCCCCTCCCGGCAGAGCTGGGCAGAACCTATGTTGTTAGCGAGTCTAAAAAGCATTACCTAGCTATCATTTGGCATACCTATTTGTCTAGTTGCACCTGTGTGCACTTTATAGCTTGAGCCTTTTACGGGGCACTCACCCAGCCAATGGGGAGCACATCTTCCTGTAGACTCCAGAAGGCAGTCTGCTTCTTCAGTCACTGTGGTCTTGCCCTCCATCAAATGGGGGTAGTCATGGGGAGTCTGTGCTAGTGTTTGTTTCTGGGAAGAGTTCAGGGCTCCCAGTCCAACCTCCATGGATGGTGTCCTGCTTTTAATTCCTATGCAGCTTTCTCCTGCATCTTCTGCCGTTCCGTCCCAGGTCCCATCTCCACAGAGCTTCTGGGACTCCTTCAGACTTTCCTGGCCTACCATGTGAATTCCAGGGACTCTGGTGTACTGGAGTACTTTTCCCAGTTCAGATTTCCATCTTTTCTGCTGATGAAGTTCCCCAGTTGACATTTTAGCTCTTTCTCTACAGTTTTGCTGCAGCTGGTGCTGAAGACTCCGTCCCTCTTGATTTCCATCTTCGCCTCGTCTTGTCCCCAGTCTCTGAATGGATCTTCTCAGTTATTGTCAGTGCCATTTGCCCCGTAACCATCTCTAAAGCACCACCCAGCGTTCCCATGCCTTCTTTTATCATCTCAGCTTCCAGTGCTCTAAAATATATCCGCTATAATCACCAAGGTCAGGGGCCTACACTGTCAGCTCTAAAAGCCCAGCAAGTGCCCCAATGTTCAGATTTAAGCAAGTAGCCAATAAATACTTATTGAAGAAATGGTAAGTTAAAACTTGCGCTTTTATCCTCGATTGACTTCTGTGAATTTCTGATTTGTAGCACAACAGGCTGGCCTCTCTCTCTCTCTCTCTCTCTCTCTCTCTCTCTCTCTCTCTCTCTCTCTCTCAGTTCAACTAACTTCAAGCTTGGCATGCACAGGGCAGACCTCATCAGACTTCTGCCGTGGTCACTCCCTCCCCTGTGTTCATTCCTACTGTCTTCGTCCCAATGTAGAGGTGTCATGTTTGCACCAGACTCTGAATTATTCCATACAGCCCCTCCCCCGCCATCAATAATTAGCCAATTTGTATTGATCCTGCCAGCAAGCATGTATTGAGTTCTTCATGCCTGACTGTGTGCCAAGTAAGAGATCAGAAAGGTAAACATATCGTATTCCTCATGTGTCCTCTCTCCGTCTGCCACGGCCCTAGGTCAGGCTCTCCCTGTCTTTCACCCAGACAGCTCTGTTGACCTCCTCACTGGGATCTCTGCCCTTGATGCCTTCAAACAGTCCATCTCTCCAGAAGCCCGTCAAGATAGTCAAACCAGGCAAAGCCCACTTGACTTAACCCTGACTCAGAATCCGTGGCCAACAGCTCCACTGTCAAATGCTCTGGCGCCACACTCAGTTATGAAACGTCTCCCAAGTGATTTTCATAGTCCCCATGGCCCAACACCTAGGATTTGTCAGTCATTTAAAATGTTCAGCTGATTCAAATTATCACCGTAGACTTGTTACCTTCATTCCGTTGAATTGCCGTGGAGTTTCCTGCATGGAAGCGATGGAGTTTGTGTTCAGCTGGGTGGGATCTGTACGCTTCTGTGGCAATTCTTCTAGGGGTGTGTCCCAAGTCTGGCTGTCATGATTGCATGTGCCTATACAATGGATGGACACAGGTGGAAAGTCTATGGGCTCATCATAATCTAGGTTGGCCGTGTCATCTAGTTTGATGACCTAGTTTCCACCGTTTTCTTCTGTCTCCACAGACAGCCCAAACAGATGGAGTATCCTGAGTGCCTTAAACATGCTGGGTTTAAAAAAGAATGCTTTTGGAGATTGTCTATTCTGCCAGTAATTCCCCATAGCTACTGTCTCCATAGAGAACCACTACTCGACATGAAGGCCTGCCGAAGGAAGCATCCTGTCTGAATGCACCTCTCCATTCATTCCTTCTCCTTAGCATCTGCTTTTCCTTATACATCCTTTCATTGTAAGGCTACATAGCATTTTTTGTATATTTATTTTCCCTTAGGTTGAATGCATTTTGACATTAATAGCTTTTCAATTATTAATATTTTTAGGACAGGTTTGGACACATGACAGTTACCTTGTAATTTTGTCCACTGACGCCAACAGTCTTATGGTGGAGTCAGGCCTAGTACATAGTACGTGGTGACTATGTGGCCTTGACATGTTGCATGAAATATAGACATTTTGTTTTTTATTTGTTTTGCATAAATTGCATGCTGAAATCAAGTAAAGGATTTTTGGTCTGGTAAAAAAATATGTAGAATGTACTAAATGGGAGACATATTGAAAATATTATGTAGATTTCATCTAGGACACAAAAACACACAGGTCCCAATGAAACAAGGGTATTTTAGCAATGAAAAACATCAGACTGTTCAGAGAACATCTTATTATTAGTTTTTAAAAAATCTTTTCTTACATTTATTATTGTTATTTTATGTTTTGTGTGTACATCTAAGCGCAGCGCTTATGTGAAGATCAGAAGACAGCTTATGAGAGTTGGTTCTCTCTGTCCACCACATGGGTCAAGAGAATTGAATTCTGGTCATTAGGCTTGGCCATAACAAGGTGCCTTTACCCACTAAATTGTCTTCCCAGCCCCAAGAAAATTATCTTAACAATTAGCAGAGCCTGGTGACATGTAGGTTTAGAAAGGAGGAAAATTGTGGATGGAGGATGCCAGATATTTGGATTCCATAGAAGAGGGAGGCAGCTCAATATAACCTTAAGCTGAATGACAATATCAGTTCCCAAGTGGTGGAGGGTGTGGTCAGAGATGCTGCATTATCAGGTAACTGCTGTGAACTGGCTTTGCCCGGGAATTTACTGTGTGCAGCCTCGAACTGGACTGAGGAGAGGCCCGTGTGTGTGTGTGTGTGTGTGTGTGTGTGTGTGTGTGTGTGTGTGTGTGTAAGCACGTAGGTTCTCTTGTCTGGTTGTCTGGAAAGATGGGTTTGGTATTAAAGAAATAAAGGACTTGAGGAAATGGACAGGCGTGAGCAGTTTTGTTCCTTCCAGAATGTGGAAGTTCAGTGACTGTTTTGACAATATTCGGGTACTTGTTTATTTCATTTTGAACTCCCTCCACACACTCAGTGTTGCTGAGGTGGAATCCAGGGCCTGGGGCAGCCTTAACCCTAATCGTTGATTTTTTTTTCTCTTTGTTTTTTCTTCTCAAACAATCGTCTGTTTTCTCTCTGCTAGAATCATGCTGTGTTTTGAGGCAGTTCCTAGGTTTTCAGGTCTTTGCTAGGCTGAGCTCACTGGTTCAAGAGCTTCTTTTCAGTAAGAGGCCTGAAGTACCCATGAGTGGTATACCAGAGTTAAATGGCAGGGAGAAAACTGGGTGTTTTGGATCCTGCATCTGCTTGTCAGGCTGCCTAATTTTTCTAGTGTCTACTCTTCCAAAACTCAAAGTGGGGACTATGCCACCTGCTTCTGTGGCTCAGTGATGGGCTTATTTAGGACTTAGGTTCTATGAGTTGGTTCTTTACTCCCTGAGAAACCTGTGAATTTTGTTCTGCCATTTCCCCCATCACATTAACCAGCCTTGTGCTGGGAATGCTTGGACACAGGCCAGCAGGCAGATTAGACAGAAACTAGCAGGGTAGAGATCGGAGCCTGGTTTGAATGACCACAGGTATTGAGCCTCAAAAAACCGAAAGTGTGGTCGTGTCCCATCTCCCTCTCCTTAGGACAGCTCTGCTCAGACACTTTCCCAGGTTAGTCACGCTGTTCATTTTCAGACTTGTAAGTTTTTGGTGTGTGCGCGTGGATGTGTGTCATGTGACATGGCACTCATGGAGGTCCGAGGACAACTTTCAGGAGTTGGCGCTCTCCTTCTACCACATGGGTTCTGGGACTCAAACTCAGGTCGTCAGGTTTTGCAGCAAATGCCTTTGCTGGCTGAGCCATCCCCTGGACCCATTTTCTGACCTTCGTTTCAGCGTCAGTTTCTATGCCTCCCCTTCAGTTGTTATAAACTTTTGATTAGAAACACTTGCGCCCACCTATGTATCGTCCTGTGATGCTTGCTTTCCACATACGCTTCTTAAATGCCAATTTCAAGGAAAGAAACATGAAAGGCCCGCTCCTCTCCGGCGGACACCTTTAGTCATTGGGTGTGCTAAGGTTACCCCTTGGCTTTTTGTCAGCTACATAGAAAAATTGAAATATCCAGGAGAGCTATCAGCAGCAGTTACAAAATAGGGTCACTTAAAATAAATAATATCACTTAGCCTGGTTGTGGTCTTTATATTGCCACCCCCTACACATACACCCTTGAAAACATCCTAAAAACAAAAGTGATTTTTGACTCAATAAGTTAGAAGGTTTGGGACATTTGGAATTAAACTAGGCCAGAAATGAAGTGTCCAAGTCTGTTGGTTTTCCCATCAAGTCTCAGCCTTGCTGTGTCCCATACAATCTTAATGGTGTCTCGTGTCTGCACTTCCGATTGGTATGCTGACGTCACTCTCAAGTTATATAGAAAGTAACTGAGTTGAATTTGCAGGGGTCTTCCCCTGCTTAGGGATGGGAGAAACAGGTGGGTACAAGTAGTCTATGTGAGTGAGTGTCTCGTGGTCCTCAGTGTGTTCTTTGCTCTGAGAAGAAAAGAAAGAAGAAACAACCAAAAGAAAACTCAGGCACAAAACTCTGGCCTCTAGTGAGCAGTGGCAGGTGGGAAGAAGAGCCCATAGTTGAGTGTTGAGATGCAGAGGGCCCTAGGGAAATGGTCCTGTTGGCAAAGGTAATGATACACAGGCTAGTTCTTATTTACCAAAGTAGCATTGCACACAGCACCTCCCATTGTCCTCTGAGAGGCAGCCTGGGGAGGTGGCAGACGGAATTACAAATATCGGTTTGGCAAGGCAACGGTAGACGAGAGCATGTTCCTTCCTTCCTTTTTTCCTTACCCTGAATTTGTTTCTCTACAGTCACATCTTATCATTCAGGAGCCAGTGCTAGCATGACTGCCATGTTTGAGGCAGCCGAGAGCCAGGGCGGTAACACAGTGAAAGCCCAGGCACTTAACCAAGCCTGGGCACTGACTCCTCAGGGTACTGGGGCACTGACTCATCAAAGCAACCTCTGCAGATCTTTATATTCGGTTCGTTTTTACGATGTAGAAGCTTTCTTTCCCAGAGTATACACATGTCAGTCATCAGCATGTCATCAGCATTCTCTGAATTTTGATTGACCAGAGGCAGCATCCTAAATTACAGCAGGTGCCGACACAGGCCACTCTGTGGCCCAGGGTCCAGTCTGTTCTCCCCAGGAAAGGTAAGAGCAGCACAGAGGTTTCCGAACAGGAACCTGGGCTAGTGAGTGGTCCGGCTTGGCTTCTGCGTTTTCTTCACTGTGGTTCTGTTCCACTCAGAACCGAGGGAAACTTAGGAACACAATCACAGTAGGAGGGTTCAAAAAGCCCAGCAGACAGGGGCTGGGTAGAATAGGTCAGAACATTCCCATGTATACATAACTGGCTTTCATTCTGGTAAATGATTTCAGCCATGAAAAAGAAGCCAAATAATAGCCAGGATTCTATCTCTCCTACCTAGATAGTTTTTTAAAAAGAAGCTAACTAGAAACGAAATCTGTTTTTAGAAGATAACCCTCCATCCGGACAGGTAGAAATAGAAGCAGTTTGATAAAACCCCAGGAACAGAAGACAAATTTTCCAGATTGACTGATTTTTCAGTAGTGTTTATTTTTCTTATTTCCCTACCTGCTCCTGGGCTCCAGAGTGTTTCTTCTGTGCTGTCTTCCCCCAGAACAAAGGTGGTAGACCAAGAACTATCTCCACCACACCCCCTTTCCCCGCTCTAGCAAAGATGACGGCTATTTAAGAGTCACCGTCTAGGTAAACAGGCTGATACCCATGCGTGCTCTGGCCTGTGTTGCTTTGCACCTCTGGTGCAGGTGGATTGAGGGCGGTGGAGTAAATATTAGTCTTTGGCAAGGTATGGAGGAAGGGAAAGGGGGAGGCAGTCACAGGATGAGAGAGAAGAGCAGGGAAGACACTCCTTTGTCTGGATGGGAAATAAATGCCTGGATGGACCCTCCAGGTCTGTTAAGCATCTCTGGTATGAGAGAGAAAATTGCTCTTTCCTTTACTCTCACAGTCTCTCATTCCTTATCCTCCCTTCCTCCTTCTTTCCCTCCCTCTCTCTCCCTTTTCTTACCCCCTCCCTCCCTCCTCCTTCCCTCTCTCCTTTCTCTTTGTAGAATAATATTAAAAAAAAAAGAAAGGACCCAGCAGAACGGGAGCTGTGATGCTGTCGTCGCTGGCGTTGATGTTATTTATTTTCCTCAGTTGGTGCTCTGGAAGCCTGGAGTTGACAGAGCGGTTTTGTAGAATAGAAACATTATAGACTGTTACTGTCAGAGTGTTAAATGTGATGGATAGAGAAATAGAGGCGAAGGAGGGGACTTAATACTGAGAGCCAGGGTGCTCATGGGAAAATAAACCATCCGCATATAAGAAATGAATGAGGTAATGTGGCGGGAGGTAATGGGCTTTCGCAACACGCCGGAACAGAGATGCTCGTTACAGGGTGTGCTTAACCCTTGGCATGCTGATTTCCCTTTGTGGGTTCCCGGGGCCGTTTTTGCTGGGTCCCTCTGTGGGAACCCATGTGGGGCTTTCCTTCAGGCAGGGAAGCGACATGCTTAGAGGAGTGGAGACAAACGTGTTCTTAATAATGCTGCATTAGCAGCCCGTACATCAGAGAGCTTGGCAGCTCTTGAGGGGCCTCGCATCCCTGTGGCGGCGTGACACAGAGTGTGCCAGCATGGCTGGCTCAGGAAGAAGCAGGGGTGGGCATGTCAGGGGTGCACCAGGCTCTGCTGAATTCTCCGTTGGAGACTCGAGATGAGTGCTTTCGTTACTCGGGAGTGTCGCTTGGATCCCTGGTGATTCTATACACTTGATATAGCAAGTGCCCAGTGGACTGGTGTAAGATGGTTTTACTGGTGAGCTGGGGCAGAAGAGCTCCTCTGGTCCTCTTTCCGTTTCTGCTTTAGCGCCTGCTATACTGGTGTCATAGGTGACCTGCTGGGGGAGACCTGGAGCTGGTGGGATGATGCAGAGGCCCAGCCAGTCTGGACGAGATGAGCAAAGCACCCCAGAAGCCTGCCAAGTCAGTCTCTCATCCTGTGACTGGCTTGAGCACTGACACTTAGTTTGTCTTGCTGTGAATTTCTTCATTAATAACACGAATATAAAACTACTCCATAAAAGTATAGCTAGAGTAAACATGCTGATCAAAATTTGGCAAGCCACAAGGTGTGTAGAAATGTTATTATTTATGTGACTTAGGTAAAGAGCACTACCCCAGAAATAAAAGTGTCTGGGCAGCACCTTCTGCTTTCCTCCCAATACGACTGTCTCTGATGTCAAATGCTGTGTTCATTAGTGAGTGTGCAGTGACCCCAGCATTGAGGATGTGAGCTGGGGGATCACCATTGGACTCCAAGTTCTAGGCTAGTCTAGGCTACATAGAGCAAGATCCATTCTGGATCAAGCTATGCTGCAGAGTGAGACACTACCTCGAAACACAGCGGCAACAATAACCCAACGATTAAAAGCTGAATTCCTTAGTTTTGCCCTATATGTAAGTAGCAGCTAGGTAGAGGATTTGGAGGTTCACATGGTTCCATATTTGAGTGTCTTTGTATGTGAGTTCAAAGGATTTCTAAAGAATATAATATTTCTATTAATTCCTTCAAAATTTCATGCAATGAATCTTGATCATATTCATCCTCCACACCTCCCAGATCCCCCTGCCTCGCTACCTGCTTTCAACCTCCTGTTCTTGTTTATTTTTGAAAGAAGTGTTTATTATATATATGAGTTTTGCGTGCACGAATATTTTCACACCCTGTGTGTTTCTGGTGTCTGCGGAGTCAGAGGAAGGCATAAGATTCCTTACAACTGGAGTTACAGATGGTCAGGTGCTATTATACCATATGGATGCAGGGCACTGAACCCCAGCCTTCTGCAAGAGCAGGAAGTGCTCTTAACCTCTGAGTCATCATTTCAGCCCTATTTATTTATGTATTTATTCTATGTAATAACTTACCGAGTCCAGTTTGAGCTGCCCGTCTACCCACAGGGGTGGGGGCATCCCCTGGAGCCAGATAGACCTACCAGTGGCCACACCCTTAAAGCAAACTGACACTCCCTCTCCCAGAAGACATCACTTGTCAGTAGTGACTCAGGTGGGGAAGCAGGGGTATGTGAACCTCAGCCTTCTCCATGTTAGAATGTTGACTGGTTTGATAGTTTTCACAGGCAGCAGTAGCTGCTGGGAGCCCATGAGTACAGCAGTCTGGTCACGTGCAGAAGACAGTTGCCCTCTGGGCCTGTCTACCCTCTGGCCCCAACCCTCTTTCTGCTGCCTCTCTGCAGTGACCCCTGAGTATAGCAAGCCAGTGATGTAGATGCCCCATTTGTAGTTTGGTGTTTATTTTCTCCACATTGATCGGTTGTTTCTGCCTTGATTCTATCCATCACGCAAAGACAGTTCTCTGATACAGACTGGGGGCTGCACTCTTTTATGAGCATTGAGATACACTTGTGGAGGGCAGTTTGATACTGTGTCCATCCAATGAAATAGTATTAATAGGTTCACCCTTGGACCTGTGAGCGCCCCAAGAGCATGAATTCTTGGTTAGATTTGTGGTACCAGGCATGTGTTTCTTCTTGTGGAGTAACTTTAAATCCAAGGAGAAAGTGGTTGGTTGCTGCCATGACATTTGTGCCAGTATTGCACCCACAGGCCTGTCTTTCAGCAAATAGTTTTTGATGACATGAAAACAGGTTTATGTCCTGTGGGTCCTTGGTATCACACCGCCACCTTCTGTTATCAGCCACAATGCTTCTTTCTGGTTTTCCTTATGAAATCTCAAGAACCTATTGAATGGCAGGGAATTATTAAACTTTGACAACGCAAACAAAATACATGGAGAGGGCGTTCAGAAAAGTTAAAGTCTATGATCCCGACACCACAGACTTCCAGTCCCAGAGGGAATTTAAGAGCCATTAAGGTGAACGAACATGAGTGTACCTTTGCTAGAGGTATGGCTCTTTTGAAGGAAACAGAGAGAGAACTGAGGAGAGCAAGGTATGCCCTCCCATTATAATGTGATCTATCCATCTATCTATCTGTCCGTCCGTC